>NW_026943824.1:6964316-7114316 GCF_035594765.1 Anolis carolinensis
TTGTTGGATAAGTGAATATGTTGGATAATAAGGAGGCACTAAGGAAAAGCCTATTAAACATCAAAATAGGTTATGATTTTATAAATGAAGCACCAAAACATCATGTTAGACAACAAATTTGGTAGAAAAAGTAGTTCAATATGCAATAATGCTATGAAGTAATTACTGTATTTATGAATTTAGCACCAAAATATCACGTTATATTGAAAACATTGACTACAAAAATGTGTTGGATAATCCAGAACGTTGGATAAGCGAGTGTTGGATAAGTGAGACTCTACTGTACTACCAATATTTCCATTTACAACACTCTATGGTACGTACATTTTCCAATCTGCTCTGGTGTTCTGTTTGGCGGGCATGTTTCCAAACAAAAACTTTCCTAGGTCTTACTTTCGGGGGAGGCCTTATATTTAGCAATTCAGCAAAACCTCTACTAGGTCTTATTTTCTGGGGATGTCTTATTTTAGGGGAAACAGGGTATCAGGTAATATAATAATAATAATAATAATAATAATAATAATAATAATAATAACTACTTTATTTTTATACCCTGCCCCATCTCCCCGGAGGGACTCGGAGCGGCTTACATGGGGCCTTGCCCGTCACAAACAGCAATAAAACAATGAACACATATCCCAACAATTAAACATCAGCATCAATAAAACAGTCATAAAAATCAACATACAGCATAAAATGTTAAAAACGGGAGACTAAAACACGGATCTGGGCCAAAGTGCAGAATGTTTCAAAATGGGAGAGGTAGTTTCACAGCTAAAGTAATCAATAAAGTGCAAGGTAATTATGGCAAAGTATCCTATTGTTGAGTGGGCAGATAGTTCGAACCTACAATAATTAATCATCGAAGGACTTTTGGAAGAGTACATGTCAGGCTACACAGAGAAGCCACTGAAATTCACAAGCATGTGGACAACTTCAACAGAAAGAAACCATGAAAATGAACAAAATCTGGCTACCAGTATTAAAAAACTCAAAAATCAGAGAACAGTAAATAGACTTGAGAACCAAGGGCAGCTAATGACTCTAAACAAAGGATGTCCCCAGGCACGAAGCCAGGAGATTAAGCTATTCAATGCTAATCGAGGTGATTAACTACAACATTCACACTGGTCTCCAACTGACAAAGAGTTCTTCTCTCACCCTGGACTTTCCACATACAGTAGAGTCTCACTTATCCAACATAAACAGGCCGGCAGAATGTTGGATAAGCAAATATGTTGGATAATAAGGAAGGATTAAGGACAAGTCTATTAAACATCAAATTAGGTTATGATTTTACAAATTAAGAACCAAATCATCATGTTACACAACAAATTTGACAGAAAAAATAGTTAAATAAGCAGTAATGCTATGTAGTAATTACAGTAGAGTCTCGCTTATCCAATGTTCTGGATTATCCAACGCATTTTTGTAGTCAATGTTTTCAATATATCATGATATTTTGATGCTAAATTCGTAAATACAGTAATTACTCCATAGCATTACTGTGTATTGAACTACTTTTTCTGTCAAATTTGCTGTATAACATGATGTTTTGGTGCTTAATTTGTAAAATCATAACCTAATTTGATGTTTAATAGGCTTTTCCTTAATCTCTCCTTATTATCCAACATATTCGCTTATCCAACGTTCTGCCGGCCCGTTTATGTTGGATAAGTGAGACTCTACTGTACTGTATTTACGAATTTAGCACCAAAATATCACGATGTATTGAAAACATTGACTACAAAAATGCATTGGATAATCCAGAACATTGGATAAGCGCGTGTTGGATAAGTGAGACTCTACTGTATATATATAAACCTTCCTTGCTTAGTTTCTCCATACCTCACAACCTCTGACGATGCCTGCCATAGATGTGGGCGAAACGTCAGGAGAGAATGCTTCTGGAACATGGCCATACAGCCCGGAAAACATACAACAACCTTGCACATCCTTATTTTGCTTTGTGCCAAGATTGCATCTGCACTATACAAATAATGCAGTTTGACACTCAAGGCTCAAGGTTATGTCACCCTAAGAGTTTTTGTTTACTTTTTTTGGGTCAAACGACAACTTTAGGGTTGATCCCAACATCGGAAAACCATAAGCACACAATGGAGTCCTTGTCCCGCTAGGCTCGACCGTGAACTCCCAAAGCAACTCATTGGCTCCATTTCATCTGCTTTGTATCTGGGAAAAGACCCCTAAAAGGATCCAAAGGTTCACTATCTATTTTGCTTTCTTTGGGGATCCAAACCTGCCACTCTGGCCCTTACAAACAAAAGCCCGGAATGGCCCTTATTCCCAGTTTTCCTGCCAACTGCTTTCAGAAGCTTTTCCCTGCTTCTTATCTCCCCCGAACATTTGCTTCCTCTTGGGATCTTGCAAAGGGCTTTGACAAAAACAGAAATGGCTTGGAAACATGGCAGCAGCTGCCTCCATCCGTTCCCATCGGAGAGACAATTTGAGGATTATAAAGAACCAGAGCAACATTTCAGCAGTTCCCAAAGAACTCCGGTTTTGCAGGATTCATTGCAATGTCTCATCTTGCAAAGGGAGACGAAACGGACTATCAATTCCAACACTTAGGTCCCGCACATTTAAAGGGACAGTCCCAATTAATCCTCTGCTGTCCCACTTTGTTTTTCAAATGTCCCGGTTTCTCTCGATTCCTCCCACTTTCCCTGAGTTTATTCCAAGCGCTGCAACTGAGGTCAATGGAGTGCAAACGCCTTTAGCACTTCAAAGTAACCATTTTATTGGTGTACTTTTAATAGTGAATAGATTTAATTCTATTTTAATGTCAATAGGTTTTAATTTTATCCTGTTTTATTGTGGTTACCTGGGCTTGGCCCCATGTTAGCCGCTACAAGTGTCGAAGAGATAAACAAACACTATAAAGGTTCAAAACATAAAGAAGAGATGTGTATATTATAGAGCATCTTGCAAAGGCCACAGAAATAGTCAGGCCTCTCTGAGTATAGAGCTATCTTCCTTCTATGTAAAAAGGATAAGCAAATACTATAAAGTTTCAAAACATAAGTTGCACTATGTAATTCAGAGCACCATATATATACAATATTACCTGAGAGTTAACAACAATAATGAAAATAATAAGTACAGTCAACTGTTATAATCCACAGTAGTATCTTCCAGACTGTAATAGTCTCCACTATTTAAACATCAATTGAATCTGGCAACCAAAATAAACCAAAAAACCTTTGCAAAATAATATTGGTTAATATATCTTTTAAGACTTCACAGGTATCTTTTGGTGAAGATTTATCATTAGCTGCTACAAGTACCTGCAGGGAGATGGAGGCAGGGTATAAAAACAAAGTTGTTTTGTTGTTATTATTGTTGTTATTTACACATTGTTTTGATGTTTGATTCTTCTCTGGGAGAGAAAAAGCGGGATATACACTCTTATAATAACAACAAAATATAGTAGTTAAGGTAAAAGTTTTCCCCTGACATTAAGTCCAGTCATGTCCAGCTCTGGGGGTTGGTGCTCATCTCCATTTCTAAGCCGAAGAGCCGGCGTTGTCCATAGACACCTCCAAGGTTATGTGGCCGGCATGACTGCATGGATCACCGTTACTTTCCCGCAGGAGCGGTACCTATTGATCTACTCACATTTGCATGTTTTCGAACTGCTAGGTTGGCAGAAGCTGGGGCTAACAACGGGTGCTCACTCCGCTCCCCGAATTCAAACCTGCAACCTTTCGGTCCGCAAGTTCAGCAGCTCAGCACTTTAACATGCTGCACCACCAAGCGTGCAGCGTGTTAAATTATACTATATTTATATACAGTAGAGTCTCACTTATCCAACGTTCTGGATTATCCAACGCATTCTTGTAGTCAATACAGTAGAGTCTCACTTATCCAACATAAACGGGCCAGCAGAACGTTGGATAAGCAAATATGTTGGATAATAAGGACAGATTAAGAAAAAGCCTATTAAACATCAAAATAGGTTATGATTTTACAAATTAAGCACCAAAACATCATGTTACACAACAAATTTGACAGAAAAAGTAGTTCATTACACATTAATGCTATGTAGTAATTACTGTATTTACAAATTTAGCACCAAAATATCACAATGCATTGAAAATGTTGACTACAAAAATGCATTGGATAATCCAGAACGTTGGATAAGTGAGTGTTGGATAAGTGAGACTCTACTGTATTTTCAATACATCGTGATATTTTGGTGCTAAAGTCGTAAATACAGTAATTACTACATAGCATTATTGTGTATTGAACTACTTTTTCTGTCAAATTTGTTGTATAACATGATGTTTTGGTGCTTAATTTGTAAAATCATAACCTAATTTAATGTTTAATAGGCTTAATCTCTCCAGATTCGCTTATCCAACGTTCTGCCGGTTCGTTTACGTTGGATAAGCGAGACTCTACTGTACTATTATACTTTGTTGTTGGATGCCCAATCGTTTCCAAAAAAAAGGGTGATTTCTAAGGCAAAATGGTGACCCTGCCATCCAAATAACCCAGGCTTTTTTTTTGCAAGAGTTAACAGAGTCTTTGGATGCGGTTCATCCGTTTGGTTTCTTTTGCTGTTGGGCTGACTTTCTATCCTAATATCTACTTTATTTCCTGCATCAGAAGAGGAAAAGGCCTGTTTCCAAAACCCACCGAGGGATTCACCAAACCAGAAATCTCCCGGATCAAGAAGTCAGCCTGATCTTCCGCCAGACCTTTGATACCAGAGATCGAAGTAAACATAGAAAGCAGAGAGAGAGAGCTCCCTGCGCAGCAGCAGTTCAATGCGATAGATCCACCTCTTTATGCCAGGCCAGAGAAGCCTTCCTTCCTGCACCGATATGTGGGGTGGACTCTAATTCCCCTCATCCTCCATCATTCCCCAAGGCAGGCCTGGGCTTGCATCTCTCATCCTCTATCATCCTGCAAGGTGAATCTGGCTTGCATCTCTCATCAGCCCAAGACCTGGTCAAGACCTCCCTGGTCAAGAACTCCCATCATCCCCAGGCAGGATGTGGATGGACTCCACTCCAACTCCCATCATCCCCCCACACGGTAAGTCTGAGCTTGCAACTCCCATCAGCCTAAGACTGAGCCAGGGCCTTCTTGTTAGAGATGCGACCCCCATCATCCCCAGGCAGGATGTGGATGGACTCCAACTCCCATCATCCCCCACGGTGAGTCTGGGCTTGCAACTCCCATCAGACCAAGATCAAGTCAGGGCCTTCTTGTTGGAGGTGTAACTCCCATCGTCCCCAAGGAGTATATATACAACAGTGGTATTCACACAGCTCTGTGGATGTGGCTGGACTCCAACTACCATCATCCTCTATCATCCCCCTATACGTTCTTGGGCTTGCAACTCCCATTAGCCCAACATCTGGCCAGGACCTTACTGTTGGAGCTGCAACTCCGATCATCCCCAGGCAGGATATGGATGTCTCCAACTCTCATCATCCCCATGCAGGATGTGGATGGACTTCAACTCCCATCATCCCCATGCAGGATGTGGATGGACTCTAACTCCCATCATCCCCCACGGTGAGTCTGAGCTTGCAAGTCCCATCAGCCTAAGACTGAGCCAGGGCCTTCTTGTTGGAGATGCAACTCCCATCATCCTCAGGCAGGATGTGGATGGACTCTAACTCCCATCATCCCCCCACGGAGAGTCTGAGTTTGCAACTCCCATCAGCCTAAAACTGAGCCAGGGCCTTCTTGTTGGAGATGCAACTCCCATCATCCCCAAGCAGGATGTGGATGGACTCTAACCCATCATCCCCCCACGGTGAGTCTGAGTTTGCAACTCCCATTATCCCAAGACCTAGTCAGGGCCTTCTTCTTGGAGCTACAACTCCTCTCATTCTCAGCCTAGATGAGGATAACTCTAACTCCCATCATTCCCTAACGCCCCTCCCCAAACCCCACCAGTATTTTAATTTTGGAAAATGAAAGTTATGCGTGCCAAATTTGGTCCGGATCCATCAAGGGACCAAATATAGTATCATATATCCACAAACATACATGCATACTTGGACTCATATATTCTTAATTGCAAGATAAAAAAGAGCTTTTGGTTTTTTTTCCCCCATCAGAGGCTCTGTTAATTAATAGTTGCCAATCGTTGCCCGTTGGAAGCATCCCTCACCCCTGCTCTCGTCTTAATTAAGAAACGCTGACCCCAAAAAAGAGAGCGAAAGGGCCGTTTCCGGGATGCGCTGCGGCGTGCGTTACATAAGCACCTCATTACCCGGCCTTCTTTACCCAGGGGCACATTTACCTTTAATCAAAAACCCCACTAATTGCCTCTCCGCATCCGAAAACGGGAGGGACGGGGGGATCGTTTTAATTAAGAGTCCGGGGCAGAACCAGGGTCAGGCCCAGGGAACACAGCACTCGGCAACGTGGAGTGGGCTTTGCGGTCCTTTCGGGTTTCGCCTGCAAGATGCCCAAGTTTGAGTACTGGTGGGGTTGGGTGCGGGGAATGATTTTGTCATTTGTAGTTGCCAGAATTTATAGTTCACCTACAATCAAAGAACATCCTGAACTCTGCCAATGATGGAACTGAACCCAACTTGGCACACAAAACCCCCTTGACCAACAGAAAACATTGGAAAGGTTTGCTGGGCACTGAGCTTGAGTTTTGCAAGTGTTATGCTCTTTCCACAGTGCCAAAACTGGGCATAATTTTTGGAGGAATCTGCCTGGCTTCAGGTCATGGAATCTGGGATTTATAGTTCACCATCCTGAACTCTACCAATGATGGAATTGAACCCAGCTTGGCACACAAAACCCCCTTGACCAACAGAAACATTGGAAAGGTTTGCTGGGCATTGAGCTTGAGTTTTGCAAGTGTTGTGCTCTTTCCACAGTGCCAAAACCGGGCATCGTTTTTGGAGGAATCTGCCTGGCTTCAGGTCACGGAATCTGGGATTTATAGTTCCCTACAATCAAAGAACATCCTGAACTCTGCCAATGATGGAATTGAACCCAACTTGGCACACAAAACCCCCATGACCAAAAGAAAACATTGGAAAGGTTTGGTGGCATTGACCTTGAGTTTGGGAGTTGTAGTTCACCTACATCCAGTGAGCACTGTGAATTCAAACAGTGATGGATCTCAGGGTTGTTGTATGTTTTCCAGGCTGTGATGGATGGATCTGGACCAAACTCGGCACGGATACTCAATATGCCCAAATTTGAACACTGGTGGAGTTTGGGGAAAATAGACCTTGACATTTGGGAATTGTAGCTGCTGGGATTTATAGTTCACCTACAATCAAAGAACATTTTGAACTCCACCGACAATGGAATTGAACTAAACTTCGCACACAGAACTCCCATGACCAACAGAAAATATTGGAAGGGTTTGGTGGGTTTTGGAGTTGTAGTTCACCTACATCCAGCGAACACTGTGAACTCAAACAATGATGGATCTGGACCAAACTCGGCACAGATACTCCATATACCCAAATTTGAACACTGGTGGAGTTTGGGGAAAATAGACCTTGACATTTGGGAATTGTGGTTGCTGGGATTTATAGTTCACGTACAATCAAAGAACATTCTGAACTCTGCCAATGATGGAACTGAACCCAACTTGGCACACAAAACCCCCATGACCAACAGAAAACATTGGAAAGGTTTGGTGGGCATTGACCTTGAGTTTGGGAGTTGTAGTTCACCTACATCCAGTGAGCACTGTGAACTTAAACAATGATGGATTTCAGGGTTATTGTATGTTTTCCGGGCTGTGATGGATGGATCTGGACCAAACTCGGCACAGATACTCAATATGCCCAAATTTGAACACTGGTGGAGTTTGGGGAAAATAGACCTTGACATTTGGGAATTGTAGCTGCTGGGATTTATAGTTTACCAAAAATCAAATAACATCCGGAACTCTACAAATGATGGAATTGAACCAAACTTGGCACACAGAACTCCCATGACCAACAGAAAATACTGGAAGGGTTTGGTGGGTTTTGGAGTTGTAGTTCACCTACATCCAGCGAGCACTGTAAACTCAAACAATGATGGATCTGGACCAAACTCGGCACGGGTACTCAATATGCCCAAATTTGAACACTGGTGGAGTTTGGGGGAAATAGACCTTGACATTTGGGAATTGTAGTTGCTGGGATTTATAGAACTCATACGGTGGGCTCACCAAATCCACTCACATTCTCAAGCGTTTTGCAAAGGAGATGTGTGACCAAGCATTCGAGGATTCTAGAAATTAACGGCTTCCCCAAGATAATTTTAATCCGCCAATCTCTGATCACACTGGACAACATGCTTATTTTTTGTCCTCAATGTGATCCCTGTTTCTAGGTAATATTTGACCAGCTGATCCCAAAAATGTCACCCAATTCCCCTTATCGGTCCTAGTTTCTGAGATACAGAACATGTGGCGTTTCCCAGTCTCCATCTGCTCATCCTTGATAACCCTATCCAAGAATCTCGAGCGGAGGCAGTCTTTCCAAGGCAAATTTCTGAATCACCGCCCCAAAGAACCCCAGAACAGGCCAAAAAACAGAGACACCAAGAATTTGGACTGTTTATATATGTATGTGTATGTATGCATCAGAAGGGGTCTTACTGTATATACTCGAGTATAAGCCTAGTTTTTCAGCCCTTTTTTTAATACTGAAAAAGCCCCCCTCGGCTTATACTCGGGTGAGGGTCCTGGTTGGCTTATACTCGAGAATATATGGTACATTTATTATTTTTCTCTATTATTATTGGTATTATTACATTTATTATTTTTCTCTAATATTGTTGCTACTATTACATTTATTTTACTCTATTTTTATTATTATTATTATTATTATTATTATTATTATTATTATTATTAATAATACATTTATTCACTCTGACCTTACTATTATTGCATACATTATTTTACTCTATTTATTATTACATGTATTCTTTTCCATTATTATTATTATTATTATTACATGTATTATTTTACTCTATTATTATTAAAAGGATACATAAGCACATTTACATTGAAGAAGATGAGAATAATGATTGGATCAGAGTTAGACAGTCTTATCTTAAATGTGAGCTTTATGTAATAAATTCATAAATGTACTTATGAATCCTTTTAATAATAATAGATTAAAATAATACATGTAATAATAATAATAAATACAGGAAAATAATACATGTAATAATAAATAGAATAAAATAATAAATGCAATAATAATAATAAGATCAGAGTGAAATAATAAATGTATTATTATTATTATTAATTATTATTATTAATAATAATAATAATAAAAATAGAGTAAAATAAATGCAATACAGTAGAGTCTCACTTATCCAACACTCGCTTATCCAACATTCTGGATTATCCAACGCTTTTTTGTAGTCAATGTTTTCAATACACCGTGATATTTTGGTGCCAAGTTCATAAATACAGTAATTTCTACATAGCATTACTGTGTATTGAACTACTTTTTCTGTCAAATTTGTCATCTAACATGATGTTTTGGTGCTTACTTTGTAAAATCATAACCTAATTTGATGTTTAATAGGCTTTTCCTTAATCCCTCCTTATTATCCAACATATTCACTTATCCAACATTCTGCCGGCCCGTTTATGTTGGATAAGTGAGACTCTACTGTAATAATAATAAATACAGGAAAATAATACATGTAATAATAAATAGAATAAAATAATAAATGCAATAATAATAATAAGATCAGAGTGAAATAATAAACAATAATAGAGAAAAATAATAAATGTAATAATACCAATAATAATAGAGAAAAATAATAAATGTACCATATATTCTCGAGTATAAGCTGACCCAAATATAAGCCAGTAGGACCCTCACCCGAGTATAAGCCGAGGGGGGCTTTTTCAGTCTTAAAAAAGGGCTGAAAGACTAGGCTTATACTCGAGTATAATGGACTGACTCATCATAGTGGGAGTTGTAGTTTATTCTATAGCCAAAGAGATAAAAAGAAGACCAGGAAATGGAAGAAGAAAAATGGAAGGAGAAGAAAAGAAGACGATGAGATGTGTGCTCTGCCTCAACACAAGGATGAAAGCATTTGATGACTCCCATTGTGAAAGCAATCAGAACTGTTTTGGCACCAGTTGCTCAATTTTCGCACACAAATATGTCAACCCTGATCAATAAATAATAATCATCACATTCATCAATAAATAAACCCCGTCTGCTTAGTAGGCAATGGGTTTCTTTGCGGAGAAGCGGATCTGTCTTTCTGGGTCGGCTGGAGGACCAAAGCGATCGCCGACTTAGATACAAATACATGCAGAGGCCAAAAACAGAGAAAAACAGAAGACCAAATAAATTAAATAGCAGCATGTATGTACACATTTTAAAATGCAGACAGTGAAGCTATCAAATCCAAGGGAGCCTGCAATCCCATTATGCACCATATGCTTTTCCACACAAAATATACATTATTCCTTTGCGTCACTCATGCGTTTCAGGGTAGAAGCCTACTAAAGATCTTGAAGCAAAGAGAAAAGGATCCGGAGGAGAGGCCAGGCTACAAAAGGAATACAAAAGGATGTAACCAGGGGGTCCCCCAATCATAGAATCATAGAATAGTAGAGTTGGAAGAGACCTCATGGGCCATCCAGTCCAACCCCCTGCAAGAAGCAGAAAATCGCATTCAAAGCACCCCCGACAGATGGCCATCCAGCCTCTGCTTAAAAGCCTCCAAAGAAGGAGCCTCTACCACAGTCTGGGGCAGAGAGTTCCACTGCTGAACAGCCCTTCTCACAGTGAGGAAGTTCTTCCTGAAGTTCAGGTGGAATCTCCTTTCCTGTAGTTTGAAGCCATTGTTCCAATGCGTCCTAGTCTGCAGGGCAGCAGAAAACAAGCCTCCTCCCTATGACTTCCCTTCACGTATTTGTACATGGCTGTCATGTCTCCTCTCAGCCTTCTCTTCTGCAGGCTAAACATGCCCAGCTCTTTAAGCCGCTCCTCATAGGGCTTGTTCTCCAGACCCTTAATCATTTTAGTCTCCCTCCTCTGGACGCTTTCCAGCTTGTCAACATCTCCCTTCAACTGCGGTGCCCAGAATTGGACACAGTGTGATTCCAGGTATGGTCTGACCAAAGCAGAATAGAGGGGAGCATGACTTCCCTGGATCTATAATATAATAATAATAATAATAATAATAATAATAATAATAATAATAATAACTAGCTGTGCCCGGCCACGCGTTGCTGTGGCATTTTCTGGTGGTGTTGGTGAGAAATTGTTGAGGTAGTGGTGGTATTGAATGTCTGTTGTATGGTTGTCTTTATGTTTAGTATGCACACTGAAGTGGATTATATGGCAGTGTGGAGTCAAGATAATCCAGTTCAAAGCAGATAATATAAGATTCTAAATGGGTTATATAGCTGTGTGGAAGGGCCTTGAGTCTACACTGCCGTATAATCCAGTAAAAATCTGATAATCTGTGGAAGAGGCCTAAGTGAGGCCTAACTGTGCCTGTCCCCTGGGCTGAGGAGGTTGCTAGGAGACCAAGTGGGCGGAGCTTAGCCTTCAAACTGGCAGCAATTGGATAAAAACAATTATTCCTCTCCCTCTAATTAGGACTTTATTTTTCTTTTCTTTTTGTTGTATCAACCTAGAGCCGTGAATGATGGGTTGTGTTGTCAAATTTCGAGGTTGGGGGGCCTGTAGTTTTGTTGTTTTGTCCGCTGCCCTGATGCCATCACTCTTTTATATATATAGATAATAATTATTATTTTATTTTTATACCCCGCCCCATCTCCCCGGAGGGACTTGGAGCGGCTTACATGGGGCCATGCCCGACATAAAAATACAATAACAGCGATAAAACAGTAAAAACAATTTTCCACATCAATAAGACATCAACATCAGTAAAACAGTCATAAAAATCAGTATACTGCATAAAATATTAAAAACGGGAGGCTAAAACAGATCTGGGCCAAAGTGCAGAAAAATATCACATGGGAGAGGTAGTTTCATGGCTGAAATAATCAATAAAGTGCAAGTAATTATGGCCAGGCATCCTATTGTTGAGTGGGCAAATGAATCAACCTACAAAGATTAATCCTCGAAGGCCTTTTGGAAGAGCTAGGTTTTTAGGCTCTTCCGGAAGGAGAGTAGGGTAGGGGCCTGCCTGATCTCCCTAGGGAGCGAGTTCCAAAGCCGGGGGGCCACGACGGAGAAGGGCCTCTCTCTCGTGCCCACCAACCGCGATTGTGAAGGTGGTGGAAGCGAGAGGAGGGCCTCCCCCGAAGAGCAAAGAGAATGTGCAGGTTCGTAGGGGGAGATGCGGTCTCTAAGGTAGATGCTATTCCCCTATTGATGCAGGACAGAATCCCGTTGGCTTTCTTAGCAGCCGCATCACATTGTTGGCTCATGTTTAGTATGCACACTGAAGTGGATTTTATGGCAGTGTGGAGTCAAGATAATCCAGTTCAAAGCAGATAATATAAGATTCTAAATGGGGTATATAGCTGTGTGGAAGGGTCTTGAGTCTACACTGCCGTATAATCCAGTAAAAATCTGATAATCTGTGGAAGAGGCCTAAGTGAGGCCTAACTGTGCCTGTCCCCTGGGCTGAGGAGGTTGCTAGGAGACCAAGTGGGCAGAACTTAGCCTTCAAACTGGCAGCAATTGGATAAAAACAATTATTCCTCTCCCTCTAATTAGGACTATTTTTCTTTTCTTTTTTTGTTGTATCAACCTAAAGCCGTGAATGATGGGTTGTGTTGTCAAATTCGTTGGCTTTCTTAGCAGCCGCATCACATTGTTGGGTCATGTTTCACTTGTTGTCCACGAGGACTCCAAGGTCTTTTTCAAACGTACTGCTGTCTAGCCAGGCATCGTCCCCCATTCTGTATCTTTGCATTCCATTTTTTCTGCATTTCTTGCATTTGTCCCTGTTGAACTTCATGTTGTGAGTTTCGGCCCATCTCTCTAGTCCAGGGGTCCCCAAACTTTTGAAGCAGAGGGCCGGTCCACAATCCTTCAGACTGTTGAGGGGCTGAATTATCATTTGAAAAAAAATACAAACAAAATTCCTATGCATACTGCACATGTCTTATTTGTAGTGCAACAACAACAACAACAACAACAACAACAAAAGAATACAATATGTAAAAATGAAAACAATTTTAACCAACATAAACCTATTAGGATTTCAATGGAAAGTGTGGGCCTGCTACAGGCCACTGATAGTCAAGTTAATAAGGATTGTTGTTGTTGTTGTTGTGTGCCTTTAAGTCATGTCAGACTTTGGCCGAGCCTAAGTCTACAATTAATTATTTATTTACTGCATTTATTTACTACATTTATATCCCGCCCCTCTCACCCCGAAGGGGACTCAGAGCAGCTATATGTACATACAATATATTATGTTATTAGCATAACACAATATTAGCATTATATATTACTATAGTGAACTATACCACTATACTATTATATAATATGTAATATAGAACATATAATTAATATTATTATATGGTATTACTATTAGTATTAAATTGTATAACATAAGATTATTATCAATATTATATGTATATACAATATATTATATTATTAAAACTGATATAAAAATATTATATTATAAAACTGAGGGCGGGGGCCAGGTAAATGACCTTGGAGGGCCGCATCCGGCCCCCGGGCCTTAGTTTGGGGACTCCTGCTCTAGTCTGTCAAGATCGTTTTGAATTCTGCTCCTGTCTTCTGGAGTGTTGGCTCTCCCTCCCAGTTTGGTGTCGTCTGCAAACTGGATGATCGTGCCTTCTCACCCTTCGTCTAAGACAGGGGCCCCCAAACTAAGGCCCGGGGGCCGGATGTGGCCTTCCAAGGTCACTGACCTGGCCCCCACCCTCAGTTTTAGACTTCGCCTCACCCAAAGTCCGAAATGACTTGAAGGCACAACAACAATCCTACTTAACTTGACTATCTCTTTGGCCAGAAGCAGGCCCACACTTCCCATTGAAATCCTGATAGGTTTACACAGTATGTTGGTTAAAATTGTTTTTATTTTTAAATATTGCATTGTTCTTTAATTTACTAATACTGTGCAATCCTAGTAATATAATATATTGTGTATACATATAATATTGATAACAATATTATAATGTAATACAATATAATATTTATTTATTTATTACAGTATTTCTACCCCACCCTTCTCACCCAATAGGGGACTCAGGGCGGCTAATAATAATAATAATAATACAATATAATAATACTGTATAATATAATAATATTAATTATATATTATATATCAAATGTAATATTACTAATAATATTACGGTATAGTGGTATAGTACAATATAGTAATACAGTAGAGTCTCACTTATCCAACACTCGCTTATCCAACGTTCTGGATTATCCAACGCATTTTTATAGTCAATGTTTTCATTATATCGTGATATTTTGATGCTAAATTCATAAATACAGTAATTACTACATAGCATTACTGCGTATTGAACTACTTTTTCTGCCAAATTTGATGTTTTGGTGCTTCATTTGTAAAATCATAACCTAATTTGATATTTAATAGGCTTTTCCTTAATGCCTTCTTATTATCCAACATATTCGCTTATCCAACATTCTGCTGGCCCGTTTATGTTGGATAAGTGAGATTCTACTGTATATAATGCTAATATTGTGCTCTGCTAATAACATAATATATGTTATTAGCAGAACAAGTCATGCCAGACTAATCTGATCTCTTTTTTCAATAGAGTTACGAGTTGGGTCGATACAGGGAATGCTGTGGATGTAGCCTACCTGGATTTCAGTAAGGCCTTCGACAAAGTCCCCCACGACCTTCTGGCAAGGAAACTAGTAAAATGTGGGCTAGACAAAACTACGGTTAGGTGGATCTGCAATTGGCTAAGCGAACGAACCCAAAGGGTGATTCTCACCAATGCGTCTTCTTCATCATGGAAAGAAGTGACAAGTGGAGTGCCACAAGCAGGGCTCCGTCCTGGGCCTGATTCTGTTCAACATCTTTATTAACGACTTAGACGAAGGGTTAGAAGGCACGATCATCAAGTTTGCAGACGACACAAAACTGGGAGGGATAGCTAACACTCCAGAAGACAGGAGCAGAATTCAAAACGATCTTGACAGACTAGAGAGATGGGCCGAAACTAACAAAATGAAGTTCAACAGGGACAAATGCAAGATACTTCACTTCGGCAGAAAAAATGGAAATCAAAGATACAGAATGGGGGACGATGCCTGGCTTGACAGCAGTGTGTGCGAAAAAGACCTTGGAGTCCTCGTGGACAACAAGTTAAACATGAGCCAACAATGTGATGCGGCTGCTAAAAAAGCCAATGGGATTCTGGCCTGCATCAATAGGGGAATAGCGTCTAGATCCAGGGAAGTTATGCTCCCCCTTATTCTATTCTGCCTTGGTCAGACCACACCTGGAATACTGTGTCCAATTTTGGGCACCACAGTTGAAGGGAGATGTTGACAAGCTGGAAAGCGTCCAGAGGAGGGCGACTAAAATGATGAAGGGTCTGGAGAACAAGCCCTATGAGGAGCGGCTTAAAGAGCTGGGCATGTTTAGCCTGCAGAAGAGAAGGCTGAGAGGAGACATGATAGCCATGTACAAATACGTGAAGGGAAGTCATAGGGAGGAGGGAGGGAGCTTGTTTTCTGCTGCCCTGCAGACTAGGACACGGAACAATGGCTTCAAACTACAGGAAAGGAGATTCCACCTGAACATCAGGAAGAACTTCCTCACTGTGAGAAAGGCTGTTCAGCAGTGGAACTCTCTGCCCCAGACTGTGGTGGAGGCTCCTTCTTTGGAGGCTTTTAAGCAGAGGCTGGATGGCCATCTGTCGGGGGTGCTTTGAATGCGATTTCCTGCTTCTTAGCAGGGGGTTGGACTAGATGGCCCATGTGGTCTCTTCCAACTCTACTATTCTATGATTCTATGATTCTATGTATGTACATATAACTTGTAAGCCGCTCTGAGTCCCCTTCAGGGTGAGAGAGGGTGGGGTATAAATGTAGTAAACAAACAAACAAACAAACAAATAATTGTTGTTGGGTTTTGTTTTTTTGCAGTACAAATAAGACATGTGCAGTGTGCATAGGAATTTGTTTGTATATTTTAAATGATAATTCGGCCCCTCAACAATTTGAGGGGCCATGAACCAGCCCTCCACTTAAAAAGTTTGAGGAGCCCTGGTCTAAGTCGTTAATAAAGATGTTAAACAGAACCGGGCCCAGGATGGAGCATTGAGAACAGGGGCCCCCCAAATGCCCAGCCTTGCATTAAGAACAGGGGGCCCTGAACAACTGGCCTTGCATCAAGGGCAGGGGGGCACCAAACACTTGGCCTTGTATTAAGGGTGGGGGGTCCCCGAATGCCTGGCCTTGCATTAAGGGTGGGGGGGGGGGGGGTTTCACTGAACACCTGTCCTTTGCTTGAGTTCACAGCAGGGATGGATAGATGGTTAGGGGCCCTACAGAACTACAACTCCCAAGATTCCCTTGCACGGAGCCGTTGCAATCCAAGTGGTGTCAAACTGCATTAATTCTCCGGTGTAGATGCACTCTTAAGTAGGCACATCAGCTGCCTTGTCGCATCTCTGGCTCCCGGAATCCAACACTGATGCCTTTTGACGACCGAGGAGCAAAAAAGGGGGACGGCGAATGGATTTGTCTTGTTTTCCTCGGGGCACAAAGAGATGGAAAGAGAGGGAGGGATGTATCGAAAGGAGGAGAAGGCTTCCACTTTTCACTTCGGAGGCACCCAATGCTCAGAGGCACCTTGAACTGCACAGGAAGTGACGGCCCCATTGTTTACCCATTGCCGGCCCCATTGTTTACCCATTGTATAGGCTTTGCACACCCGGTGGTGCAATGGGTAACACCCTTATGCCAGCAGGACTGCTGACTTGAAGGTTGGCTTCCTGACCTGATGGATGCCAGTTCGAATCCGAGAAGAGGGGTGAGCTCCCTCTGTCAGCTCCAGCTCCACGCAGGGACATGAGAAAAGCCTCCCAACAAGGATGGTCAAAACATCAAAACATCCGTGCAATGTCCCCTGGGCAACGTCCTTGCAGAGGGCCAATTATCTCACACCAGAAGCAACTTGCAGTTTATTATTATTATTATTATTATTATTGCATAATTATTATTATTATCTCACACCAGAAGCAACTTGCAGTTTCTCAACATTTTTCCATTATATAGTTATGCCATTATATAATTATGCTTCTCTGACTATAATAGTTTCATCCTATAGAATCCTGTGATTTGTATTTTTATTCCCTCCTAGGGGTTTCGAGTTTCAAGGAAAGCAAGGCCATGCAAATCCTCAGTGAGGATAAGCCAGGAGATGTAGTTTGCTTCCGCCGCAGCCTGGGCCGGCCCATGGTAATTTTCAAGTACAGTAGAGTCTCACTTATCCAACATAAACGGGCCGGCAGAACGCTGGATAAGCTAATATGTTGGATAATAAGGAGGGATTAAGGAAAAGCCTATTAAACATCAAATGAGGTTATGGTTTTTACAAATTAAGCACCAAAACATCATGTTATACAACAAATTTGACAGAAAAAGTAGTTCAATATGCAGTAATGTTATGTTGTAATTACTGTATTTACAAATTTATCCACCAAAATATCACGATGTATTGAAAACGTTGACTACAAAAATGCATTGGATAATCCAGAACGTTGGATAAGCGAATGTTGGATAAGTGAGACTCTACTGTATAGGCAAACAAAATTTTGGCTCCCCCCTCCCAACCAATCACTGAAAAATAAAAGTGTTGGATAAGCGAAAATGTTGGATAATAAGGAGGGATCAAGGAAAAGCCTCAATAAAGAACAACACTCTGAAAACAGGGGAAATCCAGATAGGAAACTTCAAGAGAGAATGCTTCTGGAACATGGCCAGGCAGCCCGGAGACCTGGCCTCGAAGAAACATCAAATTAGATTATGATTTTACAAATTAAGCACCAAAACTTAGTGTTTTACAACCAATTTGACAGAAGAAGTAGTTCAATACGCAGTAATGTTATGCTGTAATTACTGTATTTACGAATTTAGCACCAAAATATCACAATATATTGAAAACATTAACTAAAAAAATGGCTTGATTTATCCAGAGGCTTGGATAAGCGAGGCTTGGATAAGTGAGACTCTACTGCAGGGATCCCCAAACTAAGGCCCGGGGGCCGGATGCGGCCCTCCAAGGTCATTTACCTGGCCCCCGCCCTCAGTTTTATAATATAATATATTGTATATACATATAATATTGATAATAATATTATAATGTAATACAATATAACACTAATAATCATACCATATAATAATATTGATTATATATTCTATATTACATATAATATTACTAATATTACAGTATAGTGGTATAGTTCAATATAGTAATATATAATGCTAATATTGTGCTATGCTAATAATATAATATATTGTATATACATATAATTTGTAAGCCACTCTGAGTTCCCTTTGGGGTGAGAAGGGTGTGATACAAATGTAGTAAATAAATGCAGTAAATAATAAATAAATAAATAAATTTGAGACTTCGGTTCGCCCAAAGTCTGAAATGACTTGAAGGCACACAACAACAACAACAACAACAACACCCTAATTAACTTGAATATCTCATTGGCCAGAAGCAGGACCACACTTCCCATTGAAATCCTGATAAATGTATGTTGGTTAAAATTGTTTTTATTTTTAAATATTGTATTTTTCTTTCATTGTTCTTGTTGTTATTGTTGTTGTTTTTGCACTACAAATAAGACATATGCGGTGTGCATCGGAATTTGTTTGTATTTTTTTTCAAATAATAATCCGGCCCCTCAACAGTCAGAAGGATTGTGGACCGGCCCTCGTCTTAAAAAGTTTGAGGACCCCTGCTCTACTGTATATAAAAGGGTAATGAAATTTCGGCCTAGGACAAAACAACAAAACTACACATCCCAGAAACACTAAACTTGGCAGCACAACCTCTCATCCATGCCTCTACGGTCATACAACAAAAAGAAAAGGAAAATAAAGTCCCAATTAGAGGGAGAGGAAGAATTGTTTTTATCTAATTGCTGCCAGTTAGAAGGCTAAGCTCTGCCCACTTGGTCTCCTAGCAACCCACTCAGCCCAGGGGACAGGCAGAGTTAGGCCTCACTTAGGCCTCTTCCACACTGCCTATAAAATACAGATTATCTGATTTTAACTGGATTATATGGCAATGTAGACTCAAGGCCCTTCCACACAGCTATATAACTCATTTATAATCTTATATTATCTGCTTTGAACTGGATTATCTTGACTCCACACTGCCATATAATCTACTTCAGTGTGCAGTCAGACACGACTGGACTTAATGTCAGGAGAAAACCTTTCCCCTTGACCTTAACTACCACCAATTCCTCAATACTTTATTTCCCATACTACCATACTTCGCCACAGCAACGCGTGGCCGGGCACAGCTAGTGAACTATAAATCCCAGAATCCTATCCTTTTGCAAACATAGGGCCGAACTTGCACCACCGCAGCACTTTACTCCCACTTAAACTCTGCTGTACACATCATGAGGTGTCTAGTTTAAGAGACACCAGAAATCACAAATCCCAGGACCCCACAGAGGCACCTTCCACGGCACAGGAAGTGACACTGCCGGCCCTGCTTCCCATTGCCTGGGCTTTGCCTGCATTGAACTCTGCTTGCCCTACGACACATGGATGGGGATGTGCATTACCAGGTACATGCGCTTCGGAACCTCGCCCACAGCCTCCCTTTGCAAATGACCAAAACTATTAGCCGCCTGCCTCTGGAAACAAGGCAAATGTTCCATGTTCAACGTGAAACCTTCGTTGACGAGAGAGGCTCCGGTGGAAGGACGCATGACTGGGCCATCGCTGTTACGTAACGGACATGTCCCCCGCGCAAAGCACTTAGGGCCATGAAACATTCATGCTGCGCTCGCGGCCAAACCAGGAACAGAAGACATATATATTTGCATTATTACAGAAATGCAACGTGCGGAGACGTTTGGCCTATGACTGCTTTCAAAACTCTGTCTTGGGTGCATCTACACTGGAGATCGCATGCAGCTTCAGCTCCACTTTAACTGCCTAGGCTCAATGCAAGATACTTCACTTCGGCATTAAAAATGGAAATCAAAGATACAGAATGGGGGACGCCTGGCTTGACAGCAGTGTGTGCGAAAAAGACCTTGGAGTCCTCGTGGACAACAAGTTAAACATGAGCCAACAATGTGATGCGGCTGCTAAAAAGCCAATGGGATTCTGTCCTGCATCAATAGGGGAATAGCGTCTAGATCCAGGGAAGTCATGCTCCCCCTTATTCTATTCTGCCTTGGTCAGACCACACCTGGAATCACAGTGTGTCCAATTTTGGGCACCACAGTTGAAGGGAGATGTTGACAAGCTGGAAAGCGTCCAGAGGAGGGCGACTAAAATGATGAAGGGTCTGGAGAACAAGCCCTATGAGGAGCGGCTTAAAGAACGGGCATGTTTAGCCTGCAGAAGAGAAGGCTGAGAGGAGACATGATAGCCATGTACAAATACGTGAAGGGAAGTCATAGGGAGGAGGGAGCAAGCTTGTTTTCTGCTGCCCTGCAGACTAGGACACGGAACAATGGCTTCAAACTACAGGAAAGGAGATTCCACCTGAACATCAGGAAGAACTTCCTCACTGTGACGGCTGTTCGACAGTGGAACTCTCTCCCCGGGGCCGTGGTGGAGGCTCCTTCCTTGGAAGCTTTTAAGCAGAGGCTGGATGGCCATCTGTCGGGGGTGCTTTGAATGCGATTTCCTGCTTCTTAGCAGGGGGTTGGACTAGATGGCCCATGTGGTCTCTTCCAACGCTACTATTCTATGATTCTAATGCGATGGGACCCTGGGAGATGTAGTTCGACAAGGTCCTCAGCCACTAGGGAATGGATCCAGTTTGACTCCACTTTAACCGTTATGGCTCTGGGAGTTACAGTTTCACAAAGAGCCTTCTCTGCCAAAGTGTGCAAACTACACCTCCCAGGATTCCATCGCATGGAAACAAGGCAGTTCAAACTGCATTCATCTTCCAGTGTAGGTACACCACTTGAGTTTTCCAAAGAAGCAAAACGTAGAAGCAATGGTGAGCAAAATCAAGAATATTCGGCTCCAAAAAAGCAAATAATGCAAGAAAAACTATAAAATAGTAAAGATTTTATTTATGAATTTAGCACCAAAATATCACGATATATTGAAAACATTGACTACAAAACTGCGTTGGATAATCCAGAATGTTGGATAAGCAAGTGTTGGATAAGTGGGACTCTACTGTAATGCAAGAAAAACTATAAAATAGTAAAGATTTTATAACTTCGGTGGTGCAGTGGGCTAAACCGCTGAGCTTCTGAACTTGAGACAATTCTGAATTATATGTATTTACCTGTACAGTTGGAATATATAAACTGATACTACAATCATAATGTATAAGTGACTATATCACTATAGAAGTACAGTAGAGTCTCGCTTATACAACGTAAACGGGCCAGTAGAATGTTGGATAAGCGAATATGTTGGATAATAAGGAGGGATTAAGGAAAAGCCTATTAAACATCAAATTAGGTTATGATTTTACAAATTAAGCACCAAAACATCATGTTATACAACAAATTTGACAGAAAAAGTAGTTCATTACACATTAATGCTATATAGTAATTACTGTATTTATGAATTTAGCACCAAAATATCATGATATATTGAAAACATTGACTACAAAAATGCATTGGATAATCCAGAACGTTGCATAAGCGAGTGTCGGATAAGTGAGACTCTACTGTATATAACTATTAACATAACTTACTTTATATTATATTATATACCATACTTTTCCTTTTTTCCTTATAGCTTGCTGACTGAAAGGTCAGTAGTTCAAATCCAGGGAGCGGGGTGAGCTCCCGCTGTTAGCCCCAGCTTCTGCCAAACTAGCAGTTCAAAAATATGCACATGTGAGTAGATCGATAGGTGCCGCTCTGGTGGGAAGGTAACAACACTCCATGCAGTTCTGTCAGTCATATGACCTTGGAGGTGTCTGCGGACAACACCAGCTCTTGAGCTTAGAAATGGAGATGAGCCGTAATGAAGTACGAATTTTGGTTTACAGATGTTATGTTTAATTGTGTGTTTATGTTTAAAAAGGGTAAATATTACAGTTATTGCATCTCAGCACTCAGAGGCTAGTTGCCATAGAGAAGTAGGCGGAGCCAATTACCGTTTAGTGGAAGAAGTGCAGAGTTTAAAAAAGAAAGTCAGTCTGTGCTCTGATGAGGCACAGGGAAGATTGATGGGATCAAGAAGACTCAATTGTTCATTTTGAGTTGGTTTTAAATAAGTTTGGTGACTTATTCAATGTAGTCTGTGTCCTGGTAAGGAACAGAGAATTTGTGATAGTATATCACAGGGGTGACTGTGGTTTGAAGTCACTTGATAGTCCAAGTTTCAGACTCTGGGAACCAATCCCAGCTGGACTCACAAAGATCCAATGAAGTAACAGAAAGGAGCAGAGGAATAGGTTTTAACTACTTTAAGCAAAAGAAGTGATACTTTAGAGAATTGATTCATCTCATTCTAGTATTGTAACTGTTAATAAGAATACCTCTAAGTGAGAAACAACATTGTAACCAGTAAGCTCTGTGCCTGAATAAACTTGTTATTGTTCTTTCAACATCTAAGCCTCTGTCACATATATTCTAAACCAAGTTACACTACCATCTAAAGTGAATAAGAAGAAGAAAGGAAAAACACAGGAAAAGGTCTCCTCCCTGAGTCTTTGGTGGTTGCATCTTTCCAAACTGGTGGCAGTCGTTATTAGTTCTTTACAAATTTGGGGCAGCGGGAGGGATAAAAAGATTCCCCCTGCCTGAAAGAATCTCAGTCGTTCATACCCCTTTACAAGCACCAACCCCCTGAGTCGGACACGACTAGACTTAATATCAGGGGGAAACCTTTACCTTTTAGTAAGGATTTGACAGTCATTTCATTCAACGCAACCAGTTGAAAACATGAGGCATACATTAAGGTCTTAGGTATCATCAGGTGGCTTGAGATGGTTTCCAAGTTATGGCCATCTCATTCGTGTTCTTAGCAAGAGTCATTCAGGGGATGTTGTAGTAGAGCCTGTAAGTAATGTTGCAAGCAGTAGTATGAGTACCAGAAGGGGGAAAAGGGCTACTTATAAGCAAGAGTCAGATGAAGAACAGCAAAGGAAAAGGATCCAGGATATACTTATGGCACCTACTGATGAAGACACATTCGAAGGGTTTTCAAGTGGTAGGGAGTCATTGAACAAGGAAGGAGATGTGGTGGATGGGAATAGAGACACAAAAAAGGTTACTCGGGAGCAGGAATCAGATGAAGAACGGGAGAGGAAGAAGATCCGGGATATACTTACTGCTCCCACAGATGATGAGTCGTTTATGGGTTTCTCTGGGAATTATCGGTCTGGGAGTGATGAGGATGGGGAGAACACAATGGATTGGACTAAGGTACAAGAGATAAGGGATGTATGTGCAGAGCCAATCTCTAGTGACACATTTGTGAGGTTTTCGGGACATGAGGATTGGTAAAGGGGAGATATATCTGAATCATGAGGAAGCCTAAGTCATGACAAGAGATGGAGGAACTGGAGGGATGGAAACAGGGGTTCACGTGTGAAGACAAGGACAGCTGCTAAAAATGATGATGGGGTGGATGCCAGCTCATCAGCGAATGATGATGTGTAAGTTAAAAGTAGGCTCTGAAATGGGGAATCTTTGCAGAAGACAAAGTGTCGGTTATGTATAGTGTGTATTTGTCACTGCCTGTTCTCGTGTTGGGTTTTGGTTCCGGGTTCTGCAGCCTGGAGTTCGTGTTACCTGTGGATCTTCAACTTGGACTGACTTCTCATGAGTGTGGCTTTCTCCCTCCCTGGATTGTGGACTGACTTGACGACGACTTTGTTTGACGGACTTGGAAACGACGTATCCTTTGGCTTCTTCGGCGACGACTCTGGGACTACGGCTGGCTTTGGCAACTCCTTCTTGCATTTAACTCTTTGAGGGCAGCACTGCTTGTTGGAACTCTTTGTGTACAGCGCTGCTTGTTTGCTGGTAACTTTGACTGCTTTTAATCCGGTTTTTCCTCCTGTTTAATCCGGATTATCTTCCGTTTGCCTTTTGGAGCCCAGTTTGGGTACATTCTTTAAGTTTTGGCCAGAGACACTGAAGCTAAGTGTCTCTGAGCTTTTATTTGTTTTTGCAATAAACCTTTTGTTGGACTAAATAGCGTGTGTGGCTCTTTAAGGCCTCTGTGTCTCGACAGGGGACGTTTGCCTTTTCCTTCCTCTGAGGCCAAGAGAATGTAACTTGTGACATGTCTTCCAGTCCATTTCTGACATCTGGCCCCCTTAAGGCAAACATATAATGGGGTTTCCTTGGCAAGATTTGCCCAGAGATTCCCCAGTTTTGTGACTCCATTCCCTCCAGCATTTCGGACATAACAATACCCTTGGATCCTATGTAAGGCCTACATGTAAGCCACACTGCATGCTGCAGGCTTGATCTTCCCATGCGCTTACTTGGGTGCCTCCCTATTGGATCCTTAAGGAGAACCTTAAGGAATACGCGCTACATTTCACCAAAGACTTTGTAATTAAATATTTCCATCATCGTCCCACGATGCACCAAGAAACTAATTCCTTTAATACGACTGTGTTGTCCTTTCCATTCAATAAGCCATCCGTAATCTTTGGATTTAATTGTCTCCGGCTGCGTATGGACCGCAAAACCCAGCACTTCTTGCTTTCAAGGATTTGCAAAACAACCCAAATGAATCACTGAGTTTGGTGTGATCCAAGGCTCAAGAAAGTTATTTGCATTGGAGGACTACGACTCCCTGGGTGCATCTAGACTGTGGAATGAACACAGTTTGGCGCCATTTGAACTGCCACGGTTCAATGCTATGGAATCGTGAAATTCGTTAGGGATATTAAACAATCAAAAGAGAAATTGGGAATTAGAAAAACTAGCTAACCAATTAAAATGGACAAAACAATATAGGTATGAAAATGCTAATAAGCCAGGTAAGTGGTTGACAAGATTAATAAGGAAAAAAAAACATGAGCAACAAAATTTAAAAATAAAAACACAGGACAGGGAAGCAAATAGAGTAGAGTCTCACTTATCCAACATAAATGGGCCGGCAGAATGTTGGATAAGTGAATATGTTGGATAATAAGGAGGGATTAAGGAAAAGCCTATTAAACATCAAAGTAGGTTATGATTTTACAAATTAAGTACCAAAACATCATGTTATACAACAAATTTGACAGAAAAAGTAGTTCAACACGCAGTAATTTCTACACTGTAGAATGAATGCAGTTTGACTCTACTTTAGCTGCCATGGCTCAATGCTATGGAATCATGGGAGTTGTAGTTTCCGGAGGACTTTTGCCTCTTCCAGCTGGTTTTACATTGTGGAATGAATGGCATTTGGCAGCAGTTGGAACTGCCATGATTCCGTGATATGGAGTCCCGGGAGTTGTAGTTTCTGGAGGACTTTTGCCTCTTCCAGCTGGTTTTACATTGTGGAATGAATGGCATTTGGCAGCAGTTGGAACTGCCATGATTCCATGATATGGAGTCCTGGGAGTTGTAGTTTCTTGAGGATTTTTGCCTCTTCCAGCTGGTTTTATATTGTGGAATGAATGCCATTTGGCAGCAGTTGGAACTGCCATGATTCCGTGATATGGAGTCCTGGGAGTTGTAGTTTCTTGAGGATTTTTGCCTCTTCTAGCTGGTTTTACATTGTGGAATGAATGGCATTTGGCAGCAGTTGGAACTGCCATGATTCCGTGATATGGAGTCCTGGGAGTTGTAGTTTCCTGAGGACTTTTGCCTCTTCTAGCTGGTTTTACATTGTGGAATGAATGGCATTTGGCAGCAGTTGGAACTGCCATGATTCCGTGATATGGAGTCCCGGGAGTTGTAGTTTCCTGAGGACTTTTGCCTCTTCTAGCTGGTTTTACATTGTGGAATGAATGCCATTTGGCAGCAGTTGGAACTGCCATGATTCCGTGATATGGAGTCCCGGGAGTTGTAGTTTCCTGAGGACTTTTGCCTCTTCTAGCTGGTTTTACATTGTGGAATGAATGGCATTTGGCAGCAGTTGGAACTGCCATGATTCCGTGATATGGAGTCCTGGGAGTTGTAGTTTCCTGAGGACTTTTGCCTCTTCTAGCTGGTTTTACATTGTGGAATGAATGCCATTTGGCAGCAGTTGGAACTGCCATGATTCCGTGATATGGAGTCCCGGGAGTTGTAGTTTCTTGAGGATTTTTGCCTCTTCTAGCTGGTTTTACATTGTGGAATGAATGGCATTTGGCAGCAGTTGGAACTGCCATGATTCCGTGATATGGAGTCCCGGGAGTTGTAGTTTCTTGAGGACTTTTGCCTCTTCTAGCCGGTTTTACATTGTGGAATGAATGGCATTTGGCAGCAGTTGGAACTGCCATGATTCCATGATATGGAGTCCTGGGAGTTGTAGTTTCCTGAGGACTTTTGCCTCTTCTAGCTGGTTTTACATTGTCAAAGGCTTTCATGGTCGGGATCACAGGGTTGTTGTATGTCTTTCGGGCTGTGTGGCCATGTTCCAGAAGCATTCTCTCCTGACGTTTCACCCACATCTATGGCAGGCATATGCCTGCCATAGATGTGGGCGAAACGTCAGGAGAGAATACTTCTGGAACATGGCCACAAAGCCCGAAAGACATACAACAACCCAATAATACTCTTGTTTATTATTGGACGAAAGGAATGGCAAACCTGTATGATCGGAGAGTATCTAGGTGGTGAGGACTACAAAGCCCATCATCGCATCGTTGCCTCTGGGATGATGGGAGCTGTAGTCCAGCAGGTACAACCAGAGGGAATGGGCTCAGAAAAATGGTGCAGAGAATCTAGGGCTGTGTGCATAGATGTGCCTTTTGGTTATGATGCTTTGGTTTGGAGATGTTTCTCCGTTGAGGCTTTTATGAGGGGCGGCAGTTTTGGGGATGCATAAGGGATCCCTATGGGTCCCCCCGAACTACGTTTCCCAAACTTGGCTCTCGCTGCTCCTTCAAAAGCACCTTTCCCGGGACTTTCTTCCATGCGCATCCTGGGATGCGTAATTTGGAAACCGCGTCTCCCATAATCCTCCCATGTGGCTCTCCCACGACAGACGAACATCCTTTATCCAAAAGGTTTGGCACTCAGAAACATTTGAGACTGTTGGAATACTAATAATAATAATATTACCATCTCCCCAGAGGGACTCGGGGTGGCTCACAGATATAAAACCAGCATACAGTGATATCAAATACGAAAACACACAAATAAATTTAAAAGGCATAAAAAAATCACAATCATTATAAAACACATGAAAAACACAGCAACATAAAACATAAAATGAGCTGGGCAAGTAGAGTAGAGTACAGTAGAGTCTCACTTATCCAACATAAACGGGCTGGAAGAAGGTTGGATAAGCGAATATGTTGGATAATCAGGAGGGATTAAGGAAAAGCCTATTAAACATCAAATTAGGTTATGATTTTACAAATTAAGCACCAAAACATCATGTTAGACAACAAATTTGACAGAAAAAGTAGTTCAACAAGCAGTAATGCTATGTAGTAATTACTGTATTTACGAATTTAGCATCAAAATTTCATGATGTATTGAAAACATTGACTACAAAAATGGCTTGGATTATCCAGAGGCTTGGACAAGCGAGGCTTGGATAAGTGAGACTCTACTGTACTAATAACAATAATAATATTGACAATAAGTTTGCCAACTGCAAAAGGCCACCCTGCACGCATCATCCGAAAAGACATCACACAGTCCTAGGCACTTGGGAAGTGTTCGACTTGTAATTTTGTGATATGAAATCCAGCATATCTATCTTGTTTGCTGTGTCATACAAATAATAATAATAAATCCAGCATATCTAGCTGTGCCCGGCCACGCGTTGCTGTGGCAGTGGTGGTGGTGGTATTGGTTAAAAATTGTTGTGTAATTTTTATTTGATGTTATTTGCATTTTTTATTAATTTTATTGTAAGTTATATTTTTATTTATTATATTTTATTATTTTCTTGTATTATTTTTAGTTGTTTTCTGTTATTATAGTATTTTATTGTGTTAATTTTTAGTGTTTTTTATTATTTTTGATTGGGTTGCTAGGAGACCAAGTTGCAGGAGCTTAGCCTTCAAACTGGCAGCAATTGGATAAAAGCAACTATTCCTCTCCCTGTAATTAGGACTTTATTTTTCTTTTCTTTTTGTTGTATCAACCTAGAGGCGTGGATGATGGGTTGTGTTGTCAAATTTCGAGGTTGGGGGGCCTGTAGTTTTGTTGTTTTGTGGGTCGCCGTGATGCCATCACTCTTTTATATATATAGATAATAGAATAATAGATTGCTAGAATAATACTAAGAATGTATTGATATAGTAATATGAGTAAATATAGAATATATAAATATATTTATTTTATTATTTTTTATAAAAGAATACTTAATAAAATTAGTAATAATAAATACATAAAACTAATACAATATACATTAGAGTCCCACTTATCCAACACTCGCTTATCCAACGTTCTGGATTATCCAACGCATTTTTGTAGTCAATGTTTTCAATACATCGTGATATTTTGGTGCTAAATTCGTAAATACAGTAATTACTACATAGCATTACTGTGTATGGAACTACTTTTTCTGTCAAATTTGTTTTAGTGTTTTTTATTATTTTTTATTGAGTTGGAGGAGCTTAGCCTTCTAACTGGCAGCAATTGGATAAAAGCAACTATTCCTCTCCCTGTAATTAGGACTTTATTTTTCTTTTCTTTTTGTTGTATCAACCTAGAGGCGTGGATGATGGGTTGTGTCGTCAAATTTCGAGGTTGGGGGGCCTGTAGTTTTGTTGTTTTGTGCGTCGCCGTGATGCCATCACTCTTTTATATATATAGATATAGATATATATAACAATTTAGGAGAGGCTGGAGCTGTTTGCTTTTGCCGGAGCCAATGCAAAAGATCAAGGCGTTTGCAAGCCAAAGTCAGCTATATTTGCAATTTAAATTCAGCTATATTTGCAATTTGAACTCTGCTATATTTGCAATTTGAACTCTGCTATATTTGCAATTTGAACTCAGCTATATTTGAAATTTGAACTCAAGTCTATTCGCAACTTGAACTCAGCTATATTTGCAAGTTGGACTCAGCTCCGTTTGCAATTTGAATTCGGCCATATTTGCAAACTTGAATTCAGCTCCATTTGCAGTTTGCTTCATTTGCGATTTGAACTCAGCTATATTTGCCATTGGAAATCACTTTGCAGCAATGCAAGAAAGCTGGAGACAAAGGGGGGAAATGGGAGAAAGCGAGAGGAAACCAGGACCTTTTAAATACGCCCGAATAAATGGGATGGCAAAGGAATAATCTATTCATTTCGACTGGCTTTGGAGGATGGTAAACACATCAAAGCATCCGGGCATCCCCTGGGCAACGTCCTTTCAGATGGCCAATTCTCTCACACCAGAAGTCACTCCTGACACACACACAAAAACTGGCTTTGGGTATGAAGTGTTTCTTTTGAGAAGGCTATACCTCTTGACACGATCTCTCAGAAATCTGAACAGGTTTGGTTTCCTTCCATTCAGATCCCTGACTGTTTGACTCATCCTTATGCCGTTCCGTTTTCCCGAAAATGCCGCATCCATGCATTCAAACCCACAAGATTATTCTCTCTCCGACCATTTCCCCATCATTCCCAAGCTGAAAGGAGGACCTTTTGGGGGAACTAGAAATCCCAGTGTTGTCGAGGGATTCTGGGAGTCAAAAAAGGAAGCACTTCTTTTTTTTGCATAGTTTAATGTCACAGCATTGCATGACACCTTCTATTCACACGCACTGAAATAAGTACAGTCCAGACACCCCTTGATCCAAAAGGCTTTTGGTCTAAAACTATTTAGTTGCTTGTGATTTTCTTTTTTCATCATTTTAAAATGTATATTATCATGCAATGCTTTTGGCACGAAATAAATAAATCCAAAATGCTCCAAAATCGTCCACTTGCAGGGAATTGTCTATCCAAAGGTTCAACGCCTACAGATTGTATTTCAAGCACGATATTCACAAATAATCTGTAATTTTAATTTATGAGGTGCCCATAAATGCGTTTCAGGTTGAGACGTGGCACCAAAATGTCTCATTATACAGTAGAGTCTCACTTATCCAACGTTCTGGATTATCCAACGCATATTATTATTATTATTATTATTATTATTATTATTATTATTATTATTATTATTATTATTTGTATGACACAGCAAACAAGATAGATATCAAATCAAATCAAAAAATCAAAAAATCATATCAAAAAATCACAAGTCGAACACTTTCCAAGTGTCTAGGACTGTGTGATGTCTTTTCGGATGATGCGCACAGATCCCAGTAGGGTGGCCTTTTGCAGTTGGCAAAATTATTGTCAATATTATTATTGTTATTAGTACAGTAGAGTCTCACTTATCCAAGCCTCGCTTATCCAAGCCTCTGGATAATCCAAGCCATTTTTGTAGTCAATGTTTTCAATACATCATGAAATTTTGGTGCTAAATTAGTAAATACAGTAATTACTACATAGCATTACTGCGTATTGAACTACTTTTTCTGTCAAATTTGTTGTCTAACATGATGTTTTGGTGCTTAATTTGTAAAATCATAACCTAATTTCATGTGTTTTATAATGATTGTGATTTTTTTTATGCCTTTTAAATTTATTTGTGTGTTTTCGTATTTGATATTTGTATTTGATATCACTGTATGCTGGTTTTATATCTGTGAGCCGTCCCAAGTCCCTCTGGGGAGATGGTGGCGGGGTACAAAAATAAAATTATTATTATTAGTATTCCAACAATCTCAAATGTTTCTGAGTGCCAAACGTTTTGGATCAAGGATGTCCGTCTGTCGCGGGAGAGCCACATGGGAGGATTATGGGAGACGCGGTTTCCAAACTACGCATCCCAGGATGCCCTGGGGAAAGGGACCCATCCCCGTTAATCCCGTTTAAGCCCATTTTGCCAATAATCCTGCTAAAAACAAGACAGAAAATCGGTCACTGAGAGGTCTTTTCACACCCAGATGGGCAGACGGCTGGGCTGGAAAATCCCTTTTTATGGTGTCAAGAGCAGCGGTCAAGGCATACATCACCCAGAAAAGGAAAACAACAACACTGTCTGCCCATTCCAGGAACAGAAAGCACAACAAGAACCATTATTTGCGATGCCTTTTAAAACACCAAGATGTATCAGTGCAAAACAAAGAGCATCCTCTGCCACAAATATCTCCTGATACTCTTTGGCATCACTCAATATATTTCAGGCCCATTCCACCAGATTAAGGCAACCTTTGTCCCAATAAATATATTGGTCCCAGAAATTCCAACTAGCCGGACGATCCACATCTTGCTCAGAGAAATCCGTCCATTGATTGGTAATCTAATTCCGAAGATTTCTGGATGGTTTCAGCCATCGATCACTAATCTCCATCCAAACCATCCGATCGATTCCTTGCTCAAGCGAGAATTTCTCCCCAAAGATTTGGCAAATTCCAAACGTTTAGACCAGGGGTCCCCAAACTAAGGCCCGGGGGCCGGATGCGGCCCATCGAAGCTATTTATCCGGCCCCCCATGGCACAAGGGCAGAAGGGGGTTGGCCTAAATGACCCAAGGGGCCTCTTCTTCTCTTACAACCATTATTATTATTACAGTAGAGTCTCACTTATCCAACATAAACGGGCCGGCAGAATGTTGGATAAGCGAATATGTTAGATAATAAGGAGGCATTAAGGAAAAGCCTATTAAATATCAAATTAGGTTATGATTTTACAAATGAAGCACCAAAACATCATGTTAGACAACAAATTTGGCTGAAAAAGTAGTTCAATACGCAGTAATGCTATGTTGTGATTACTGTATTTATGAATTTAGCACCAAAATATCACGATGTTTTGAAAACATTGACTACAAAAATGCGTTGGATAATCCAGAACTTTGGATAAGTGAGACTCTACTGTATTATTATTATTATTATATTGTATGACACGGCAAACAAGATAGATATGCTGGATTTCGTATCATAAAATCACATTATTATTATTATTATTATTATTATTATTATTATTATTATTAACATTGAGGCTGGGAGGCCATCTGTCAGGGGTGCTTTGCTTGTGCTTTTGGTGCACAAAGGCAGAAGGGGATTGGACTCAATGGCCCAAGGGGTCTCTTCCAACCCTCTTTTTTATTATTATTGTTGTTGTTTTTATTATTCATTATTATTATTATTATTATTGTATTGTATGAAACAGCAAACAAGATAGATATGATGGATTTTGTATAACAAAATCACAAGCTGAACAGTACTGTACCAATGCTTTTGACACGAAATAAATAACAAGCTGAACAGTTCTAGGACCGTGTGATGTATTATTATTATTATTATTATTATTATTATTATTATTATTATTATTATTATTATATTGCTTGGTGGCCAACTATAGTCCAGCCCTCCAACGGTCCGAAGGATTGTGAACTGGCCTCCTGTTTAAAAAGTTTGGGGACCCCTGGTTTAGAGAGTCGACATATTGCAAGCGCCGATTTAATGGAAGCTCACAAGCCAATGGCTCAAATGCATCATCGATGATCTCCCTCCCCAGATTCGGATCGATTCGGCCACCGATCGGGAATCTCCAAAGGCAATCTCCAAACTTCAAGAAGCCAAGAGGGAATTGATACGTCTGGTTTCTTTGCTTTCCAATTCCCTTCTAATAGCAAACTTCGGCCCCTTCCACATCACACAATTATAGCACTCTGATCCCACTTTAACAACCACGTGAAATGTCTACTTTCAGGAAACTACATCCCAACAGCACAAGACAATGTTCCTCGTCTCCTATTGCATTCCACACTACATCGTTATAGTACTTTGATCCCACTTTAGTTCTGCTTCCAAGAAATTTGTCGTTTCAGAGAACTACAAATCCCAGTAGTGAAATACACATACTACTAGAGAACAATGGGGTTTGTAGTTTCCGGGGCTCAAAAAACTACAAATCCAAGAGTCCCACAGTTTAGGTGAGATCCACTTATTCCTGCTAAATAACAATGGGATGTATAGTTTCTGGGACATAGCAAACTACACATCCCAGGGCCCCACAGCAGTTCAGGTGAGATCCACACACTCCTCCTAGAAAACGATAGAATTTATATTTTCAAAGGCTTGGGAAACTACAAATCCCAGAGTTCAATGGCAGTTCAGGTGAGATCCACATATTCCTCTTACAGAATGATGGGAATTATAGTTTTGGTAATTCAGAAAACTACAAATCCCAGAGTCCCACAGTAGTTCAGATGAGCTCTACCTACTCCTGCTACAGAACAATGGGATTTATAGTTTCAGGGGCTTTGGAAACTACAAATCCGATGAGCCACAAATCCTTGCTACAGAACGATGAGATTAATAGAGATAAGTAAACATAAGAGTGATAGTTTCACAGGTTTGGAAAAACTACAAATCCCAGGGTCCCACAGTAGTCCAGATGAGCTCGACCTACTCCTGCTACAGAATGATGGGATTTATAGTTTCAGGGGCTTGGGAAACTACAAATCCCAGGGTCCCACAACCATTCAGGTGAGAGCCACATATCCTTGCCACAGAACAATGAGATTTATAGAGATAAGTAAACATAATAATGGTAGTTTCACAGGTTTGGAAAAACTACAAATCCCGGAGTCCCACAGTAGTTCAGATGAGCTCGACCTACTCCTGCTACAGAACGATGGGATTTATAGTTTCAGGGGCTTGGGAAACTACGAATTCCAAGGTCCCACAACAGTTCAGGTGAGAGCCACATATCCTTGCTACAGAACAATGAAATTTATAGAGAGAAGTAAACATAACAATTAGTTTCACAGGTCTGGAAAAACTACAAATCCCAGAGTCCCACAGTAGTTCAGATGAGCTTGACCTACTCCTGCTACAGAACAATGGAATTTATAGTTTCAGGAGCTTAAGAAACTACAAATCCCAGGGTCCCACACCAGTTCAGAACTTGCTACAGAATGATGAGATTTATAGAGATAAGTAAACATAACAATGATAGTTTCGCAGGTTCGGAAAAACTACAAATCCCAGAGTCCCACAGTAGTTCAGATGAGCTCTACCTACTCCTGCTACAGAACAATGGGATTTATAGTTTCAGGAACTTGGGAAACTACAAATCCCAGGGTCCCACGGTAGTTCAGATGAGCTCTACCTACTCCTGCTACAGAACAATGGGATTTATAGTTTCAGGGGCTTGGGAAACTACAAATCCCAGGGTCCGACAACAGTCCAGGTGAGCCACAAATCCTTGCTACAGAACGATGAGATTAATAGAGATAAGTAAACATAACAGTGATAGTTTCACAGGTTTGGAAAAACTACAAATCCCAGAGTCCCACAGTAGTTCAGATGAGCTCGACCTACTCCTGCTACAGAACAATGGGATTCATAGTTTCAGGAGCTTAAGAAACTACAAATCCCAGGGTCCCACAGTAGTTCAGATGAGCTCTACCTACTCCTGCTACAGAACGATGGGATTTATAGTTTCAGGGGCTTGGGAAACTACAAATCCCAGGGTCCCACAACAGTTCAGGTGAGAGCCACATATCCTTGCTACAGAACGATGGGATTTATAGAGATAAGTAAACATAACAACGATAGTTTCACATGTTCCGTAAAACAACAAATCCAAGGTTCAAGTGAGATCCACATCTCCCTGCTACAAACGGATGGGATTTATAGTTTCAGGGGCTGGGAAATATCAGGCATTTGGTCCTACCTTGTCCGCCATGATCATGGACGACCCGCCGTGGATCCCCAAGATGGGGATGAAGGTCTGCGAGGAAATAAAATCCAACATCTGGGCAACGGCCTCCTGGTCGGTGTCGTCGCCGAAGACCACGCCGTGGATCTTGGTGCCGGACATCAGGTCGCAGAGGTTGGTGATGATGCTCTTGGGGTCGGTCTGGTTGACCAGGAGGGGCACCACGTTGAGGTCAAGGGCCAGGCCGGCAGCCTGCTCGCGGGTCCAGAGGCCCCGCACCTCCCGCTCCGAGGCCAGCTGCGTCCGGCCCAGGATGACCGCCAGGTTCAGCACCGTTGGGGGGCTCCGCTTCTCCGCCGCGGCCCCGCGGACCAGGGCCCACTCCGCCGCCAGGAGCGCCTGCAGCACCAGCAGAGCCCAGCAGACCTGCGCCATCTTGGCCAAATCCATGCCCTGCGGGAAGCGGAGACCGAAGGTGAGCACAGCACCGAGAGGAGACCGAGAGGAGGGCATCGGGTCAAAGCCCCAAAGCTTCTGACCGGCAGTAAGGCATCATCCATTCCCTCCCGACACATAACCCCCGGTGGCGTAGTGGACTCAAGCAGGGGTCCCCAAACTTTTTAAACAGGGGGCCAGTTCACGGTCCCTCAGAGCATTGGAGGGCTGGACTATAGTTGAAAAAAAAAACCTATAAACAAATTCCTAGGCACACTACACATCTCTTATTTTGAAGGAAAACAAAACAATCAGAAAGAAATATAGCCTCAATGTTAATAATAATCATGCTCATAATAATCTATACCCTGTTTCCCTGAAAATAAGACATCCCCAGAAAATAAGACCTAGTAGAGGTTTTGCTGAATTGCTAAATATAAGGCCTCCCCTGAAAGTAAGACCTAGCAAAGTTTTTGTTTGGAAGCATGCAGGATCGGTAAATGTACATACCATAGATCAGGGGTCCTCAAACTTTTTAAGTGGAGGGCCAATTCACAGTCCTTCAGACTGCTGGGGCGCCGGACAAGGATGAAAACGTCCAAAATTAGGATTGTTGTTGTTGTTCGCCTTCAAGTCATTTCAGACTTAGGTCAACCCTTAGTCTAAAGTTTAGGAAAGGGGCCAGGTCAAGGACCTTGTAGGGCCACATCTGGCCCACAGGGTTTGGTTTGGGAACCACTGATTTGGACAATCTCATAAGACCATAGGTAAACAAAGAGACATCCAAAGACCAGCTAGATGGTCTCATAAGACCATAGATAAGCAAAGAGACCTCCAAAGACCATCTAGATGGTCTCATAAAACCATTGGTGAGGAAAGGGACCCTCAAAAGCCATCTAGATGATCTCATAAGACCATAGATAAGCAAAGAGACCTCCAAAGGCCATCTAGATGGTCACATGACCATTGGTGAGGAAAGGGACCTTCAAAAGCCATCTAGATGATCTCATCAGGCCATCAGAAGACCATAGATAAGGAAAGGGACCCTCAAAGACCATCTAGATGGTTTCATAAGACCATTGGTAAGGAAAGGGACTCTCAAAGGCCATCTAGATGATCTCATCAGGCCATCAGAAGACCATAGATAAGGAAAGGGACCCTCAAAGACCATCTAGATGGTTTCATAAGACCATCGGTAAGGAAAGGGACTCCCAAAGACCATCTAGATGATCTCATCAGGCCATCAGAAGACCATAGATAAGGAAAGGGACCTCAAAGACTGTCTAGACCATCTCATAAGACCATAGGTAAGGAAAGAGGTCCCCAAAGCTCGTCTAGACAATCTCATAAAACCATAGGTAAGGAAAGGGACCTCCAAAGACCATCTAGATAGTCTCATAAGGCCATCAAAAGACCATAGATAAGGAAAAGGACTACAAAGACCATCTAGATGGTTTCATAAGACCATTGGTAAGGAAAGCGGGCCACAAAGCCCGTCTAGACAATCTCATAAAACCATAGGTAAGGAGAAGGGGCCCTCAAAGGCCATCTAGACAGTCTCATAGGACAATAGGTATGGAAAGTGACCTCCAAAAGCCATCTAGATGGTCTCATAAGGCTGTAGCTAAGAAAAGAGACCTTCAAAGACAATTGAGACGATCTCATAAGACCATAGATAAGCACAGAGACCTCCAAAGACTAGGTAGACTTAGGTCAACCCTAAGTCTAAAGTTTAGGACAGGGGCCAGGTCAATGGCCTTGGAGGGCCGCATCTGGCCCCCGGGCCTTAGTTTGGGGACCCCTGCCATAGATTATTGTACATGGAAATAAAGGTAGTAACAAGAAATAGTAATAATATAATAATAACTTTTCTCGTATCCCACCTCCATCTCCCAGAAGGGACTCAGGCAGCTTACACAGGGACAAGCCCAGCAACCACATAAATTTACATACAAACAGAAATTTAAAACAGTAATTTAAAAACAATATAGCAATAAAATATCATACAGAAATTCTTGAAAGGATTCACAGTTTGGTTATGCTGGTTTGTGATGACAGCTACTGTACAGTAGATAATACATTTTCATTTTTAAACAATTCAACCATAAATGTGAATTCTTCTTTGTGGAAAAATAAGACATCCCCTGAAAATAAGACCTAGCGCATCTTTGGGAGCAAAAATTAATATAAGACACTGTCCTATTTTCGGGGAAACAGGGTATATATAAAAGAGTGATGGCATCAGGGCAGTGGACAAAACAACTAAACTACAGGCCCCCCAACCTTGATATTTGACAACACAACCCATCATTCACGGCTCTAGGTTGATACAACAAAAAGAAAAGAAAAAATAAAGTCCTAATTACAGGGAGAGAAATAATAGTTTTTATCCAATTGCTGCCAGTTTGAAGGCTAAGCTCCACCCACTTGGTCTCCTAGCAACTCACTCAGCCCAGGGGACAGGCACAGTTGGTTTGAAAGGAGGCATCAAATGCATTTTCTCTTGCCAAAATTCCTAGATTTGCTGACGTCTTTGCACTTAGCCTTTAGCTTTGGGCCTCGATCAAGACAGAAAAAGCAAAATAATGATAATAATGATGTAGATGCAAGCTAAGACTCGGAATGTCATCTACATATATAAAAGGGTAATGAAATTTCGGCCTAGGACAAAACAACAAAACTACACATCCCAGAAACACTAAGCTTGCCAGCACAACCCCTCATCCATTCCTCTATGTTCATACAACAAAAAGAAAAGAAAAATAAAGTCCTAATTAGAGGGAGAGGAATAATTGTTTTTATCCGATTGCTGCCAGTTAGAAGGCTAAGCTCCACCCACTTGGTCTCCTAGCAACCCACTTAGCCCAGGGGACAGGCAGAGTTAGGCCTCACTTAGGCCTCTTCCACAGATTATCAGATTTTAACTGGATTATATGGCAGTGTATTGTAGCCCTTGGGGTCCCTTCCAGTTCAAGGATTCTATAGCAATAATAATAATAATAATAATAGTAATAATAATAATAATGGTGATGGTGGTGATCAAGTGTTCTTCTCTGGAGGTTTTTAAGTAGAGGCTGGATGGCCATCTGTCGGGGGTGCTTTGAATGTGATTTCCTGCTTCTTGGCAGGGGGTTGGACTGGATGGCCCATGAGGTCTCTTCCAACTCTACGATTCTATGATTCTATGATCTGTCAGGAGGGCTTGAATGATGTCCTCCTCCTTGGCAGAAGAAGGGATAGCCTTGGGGTCTCTTCCAACTCTAGGATTCAACGGTCTAAGCAAAGACTGCAGAGAGAGGCCTTTTTGGAAAGCCTCGAGCCTGCCGTGACCAAGAAGTATTGTTGAATTGGGGGCAAGTTTAGGCCCTAAAAAGAGGCATCAGATCGGGATGGCTGATGTAATGCATGCCTCTCTCATTTCCTCTCTCTCTCTCTCTTTCTCTCTCCAAAAAAGGGCCGGGTGCCAAGTGGGGCTGGAGAGCCATCCGTTCACACACTGAAGGAGCTACATTTTGGGAGCAGACGCCAACGCGCCTTTGCCCAAGCTGTTCCTTTCTCTCCCTCGTTCCCTCCCAGACTTTTATGGCCTGGCATTGGCGTGCGCCTCCATTGGCTCCGCCTGCCTCCTGGGTCTTCGAACTCAGAGCCCTTGGCAAGAGGGACATCAGCAGCATGGAATTAAAAACCCCGAAACGTCTTGTCTGGAGCACCCCGAGAAGGTCCCACTTTGTGGCCAGGTTGGGCTGAAAGGAGTCCCGTTGATGTGCAGCGAGGGGCTTCTCTGGAGAGACCTCACCTCCTTCCTCTCTCCCCAGCCTTTTCCCAGAGTTCATTTGGATTCCAAACTCAGCCTCGGCTGTTGCAGGGCAGACTCCGAATCCCCCTCCCATTACTACCGCAGTCAGAGAGCGGCCAAGAGACACCCCTCCTCGTCAAAAGGGACAGGCGGCGGGGGTCTCCGTCCAACCCTTTTGCCACTGCAGAGCTCCGGGAGAAACGTGGAGTTATTGCATTACTATGATGATAATGTCATGATGATGATATCCCGCTTTCCGCTCAGACCAAGGCAGTGCACCGCACTAAAAACCATGCCGCTTAAAAACCGACGACACAAAAACCCTACAATATTAGAACAAAACAATGGGCACCGAGTGGGATCTGGCGCAGAGAGATCCCAGTGTGTGAATGGTGCAAAAGGTGCATTCGCGCCAATGTCCCAACACAGCCGAGGCGACGTCTACACTGCAGAATGAATGCAGCGTGACGCCACTTGAACTGCCCCGGATCAAGGCTCTGGGATTCCGGGAGTTGCAGTTCACCCTCACTCACTGGCAAAGGCTGAAGGTGCCGTCAAACTACAACTCCCTAGACCAGTGATGGCCAACCTATGACATGCGTGTCAGCATTGACACGCCTAGCCATTTTTGCTGACACGCTGCTGCATGCATGATTGGATGACTATGTCTTTTATAGCCAAATTTGGTGTGATTTGGTCCAGTGGTTTTGTTGTTTACTCCATGAGAATTATGCACATTACATTTATATATTATTATTATTATTATTATTATTATTATTATTATTATTATTATGGAATCACGGCACCGGACAAAACAACTAAACTAAACGCCCCACAACCTCGAAAATTGACAGCACAACCTCTCATCCACGCCTCTACGTTCATACAACAAAAAGAAAAGAAAAATTAAGTCCTAGCCACAGCAACGCGTGGCCGGGCACAGCTAGTATATATATATATATAAAAGGGTAATGAAATTTCGGCCTAGGACAAAACAACAAAACTACACATCCCAGAAACACTAAACTTGGCAGCACAACCCCTCATCCATGCCTCCACGTTCATACAACAAAAAGCTCCAGCTACTCCGAAAAACAGCCAGGCTTTGAGACTGCAAGGCTATTCACTGCTATTCCACCTGGCCAACAAAGGATTCCCACAGCAACGCGTGGCCGGGCAAAGCTAGTACAGTAGAGTCTCACTTATCCAACATAAACGGGCCATCAGAATGTTGGATAAGCAAATATGTTGGATAATAAAGAGGGATTAAGGAAAAGCCTATTAAACATCAAATTAGGTTATGATTTTACAAATTAAGCACCAAAACATCATGTTATACAACAAATTTGACAGAAAAAGTAGTTCAATATGCAGTAATGCTATGTAGTAATTACTGTATTTACGAATTTAGCACCAAAATGTCACAATGTATTGAAAACTTTGACTACAAAAATGCCTTGGATTATCCAGAATGTTGGATAAGCGAGTGTTGGATAAGTGAGACTCTACTGTATATATATATAAAAGGGTAATGGAATCCCGGCACCGGACAAAACAACTAAACTAAACACCCCACAACCTCGAAAATTGACAGCACAACCTCTCATCCACGCCTCTACGTTCATACAACAAAAAGAAAAGAAAAATTAAGTCCTAGCCACAGCAACGCGTGGCCAGGCACAGCTAGTATCTATATATATGAAAGAGTGATGGCATCACGGCGACCCACAAAACAACAAAACTACAGGCCCTCCAACCTCAAAATTTGACAACACAACCCATCATCCACGCCTCTAGGTTGATACAACAAAAAGAAAAGAAAAATAAAATCCTAATTAGAGAGAGAGGAATAATTGCTTTTATCCAATTGCTGCCATTAGAAGGCTAAGCTCCTCCAACTTGGTCTCCTAGCAACCCAATAAAAAATAATAAAAAACACTAAAAATTAATACAATAAAATACTATAATAACAGAAAATAACTAAAAATAATACAAGAAAATAATAAAATATAATAAATAAAAATATAACTTACAATAAAATTATTAAAAAATTGCAAATAACGTCAAATAAAAATTACACAACAATTTTTAACCAATACCACCACCACTTTGCCACAGCAACGTGTGGCCGGGCACAGCTAGTATATATATATATATATATATATAGGTAATGAAATTTCAGCCTAGGACAAAACAACAAAACTACACATCCCAGAAACACTAAACTTGGCAGCACAACCCCTCATCCATGCCTCTACGTTCATACAACAAAAAGAAAAGAAAAAGAAACTCCTAATTAGAGGGAGAGGAAGAATTGTTTTTATCCAATTGCTGCCAGTTAGAAGGCTAAGCTCCGCCCACTTGGTCTCCTAGCAACCCACTCAGCCCAGGGGACAGGCAGAGTTAGGCCTCACTTAAGCCTCTTCCACACTACCTATAAAATACAGATTATCTGATTTTAACTGGATTATATGGCAGTGTAGACTCAAGGCCCTTCCACACAGCTATATAACCCATTTATAATGGACTTAATGTCAGGAGACAACCTTTACCCTTGACCTTAACTACCACCAATTCCTCAATACTTTATTTCCCATACCACCAGACTTCGCCACAGCAACGCGTGGCCGGGCAAAGCTTATATATATATATATATATATATATATATATATATATATATATATATATATATATATATCATTCTATTATTATTATTCTATTATTATTGTAGTATATTATTATATTATTACTATTATATTATTATTATATTATTCATTATTCATGCCTACATTGAAACTACAATAGAGAGAAATCAGCGTGGAAACTGCAAGAAGTACCATACATTGTTGTACATGGAAATAATGGTAGTAAATAGTTTTTGATTTACTAAATACAGTTATATATTATACATTTTGTTATTTAAACTATATATATTGTGAAATTATGGGTTTTTTCTCAAAGTGACACACCACCCAAGTCATGCTAGGTTTTTTGGTGAATTTGACACACCAAATGCAAAAGGTTGCCCATCATTGCCCTAGACTCTATAGCCACCATCCACGGCAATCAAAGTGATGCCAAACCACGTTCGTCCAACAGTGTAGATGCACCTTGTGCCTTGCTTGTGCCAAATGCTTGGGACCAGAAGTGTTTTGAGTGTCAAATTTCCAAATACAGTAGAGTCTCACTTTTCCAAGCTAAACAGACCGGTAGAAGCTTGGATAAGCGAATATCTTGGATAATAAGGAGAGATTAAGGAAAAGCCTCTTAAACATCAAATTAGGTTATGATTTTAAAATTAAGCACCAAAACATCATGTTATACAACAAATTTGACAGAAAAAGTAGTTCAATACACAGTAATCTTATGTTGTAATTACTATATTTACAGTTTTAGCACCAAAATATCATGATATATTGAAAACATTGACTATAAAAATGGCTTGGATAATCCAAAAGCTAAGCGAGGCTTGGATAAGTGAGATTCTACTGTACCTGCATATGCACTGAATGAGATGCCTTGGAGAGGAATGGCTTGGAGGAATGTAAAAATCAGGGATCAAAAGTCCTTCAGAGGTCAGAAATTCCAAATTGCCTGGGATCTCTCACAGGCATCTCAATAGTATTCCTTGAGACTCAAATCCGAACTGGGTGAAATGCTTTGGAAATCGTTTTTTGGATGATGAGACATCTTGGAGAGTGGTCCCAAGTCCAAATGGGAAATGTAAAATAAATAGGGGGAAATGGATTACCTGGCTCTGCATCTAATGAGTTACATATCGTGGAGACATCCCAATACAGCATGGGACCTGGGGGGGACTAGAAGTCTCCCTATACATTGATATATGGAGGTATTTTAGAGAGGAGACCCCATTATGACCGGATTGGGGACAGATTTTGGAATACGGTATCTGGTTGTGCATTGAACAAGATCTTAGAGACATCCCAATTCAGCTTGCGGGTAAGGAGAAATGGGTTAAACCCTTGTGCCGGCAAGGCTGCTGACTGACAGGTTGGAGGTTCGAGTCCGGGGAGAGTGGCTGAACTCCCTCTGTCAGCTCCAGCTCCCCATGCGACGACATGCGAGAAGCCTCCCACAAGGCTGGTAAAACATCAAACATCCGGGTGTCCCCTGGGCAACATCCTTGCAGATGGCCAATTCTCTCACACCAGAAGCGACTTGCAGTTTCTCAAGTCCCTCCTGACATGGAGCGGAAAAAAAGCTTGGGGACAGATTTTGGATACCTGGTTGTGCATCGAATGAGATTTCCCAATTCAGCTTGGGGGTAGATCTTGGATACCTAGTTGTGCATTGAATGAGATACAGTAGAGTCTCGCTTATCCAATGTTCTGGATTATCCAATGCATTTTTGTAGTCAATGTTTTCAATACATCGTGATATTTTGGTGCTAAATTCATAAATACAGTAATTACTACATAGCATTACTGTGTATTGAATTCCTTTTCCTGTCAAATTTGTTGTATAACATGATATTTTGGTGCTTAATTTGTAAAATCATAACCTAATTTGATGTTTAATAGGCTTTTCCTTAATCCCTCCTTATTATCCAAGATATTCGCTTATCCAAGCTTCTGCCGGCCTGTTTAGCTTGGATAAGTGAGACTCTACTGTATTTGGAAATTTGACACTCAAAACACTTCTGATCCCAAGCATTTGGCACAAGCAAGGCACAAGGCGTATCTACACTGTTGGACAAACGTGGTTTGGCATCACTCCGATTGCCGTGGATGATGGCTATGGAGTCTAGGGCAATGATGGGCAACCTTTTGCACTTGGTGTGTCAAAATTCACCAAAAAACGTAGCATGACTTGGGTGGTGTGTCACTTCGAGAAAAAAACTATAATTTCACAATATATTCCAATTTAGCTTGGGGGCAGATTTTGGAATACATGGTTGGTCATCGAATAAGAACTTGGAGAAATCCCAATTCAGCTTGGGGACAGATTTTGGATACATCGTTGTGCATTGAATGAGATATTCCAGTTCAACTTGGGGGCAGATTTTGGATACCTGGTTGTGCATCGAATGAGATATTCCAATTCAGCTTGGGGTAGATTTTGGATATCTAGTTATGCATCGAGTGAGATATCCCAATTCAGGTTGGAGACAGATTTTGGATACCTGGATGTGCATCGAATGAGATATTCCAGTTCAACTTGGGGGCAGATTTTGGATCCCTAATTGTGCATTGTGTGAGATATTCCAATTCAGCTTGGGGACAGATTTTGGATACCTAGTTGTACATCGAATGAGATATTCCAATTCAGCTTGGGGATAAATTTTGGATACCTAGTTGTGCATCGAATGAGATATTCCAATTCAGGTTGGGGATAAATTTTGGATACCTAGTTGTGCATCGAGTGAGATATCCCAATTCAGGTTTGGGACAGATTTTGGATACTTAGTTGTGCATCAAAAGAGATATTCCAATTCAGGTTGGGACAGATTTTGGATACATGGTTGTGCATCAAAAAAGAACTTGGAGACATCCCAATTCAGGTTAGGGACAGATTTTGGATACCTAGTTCTGCATCGAATGAGATATTCCAATTCAGCTTGGGGGCAGATTTTGGAATACATAGTTGTGCATTGAACGAGATCTTGGAGACATCTCAATACGACATGGGACCCATTCTGAATAGCGTTGTCGAAGGCTTTCATGGCCGGGATCACAGGGTTGTTGTATGGCCATTTTCCAGAAGTATTCTCTCCTGACGTTTCGCCCACATCTATGGCAGGCATCCTCAGAGGATACCTCACAACCTCTGAGGATGCCTGCCATAGATGTGGGCGAAACGTCAGGAGAGAATACTTCTGGAACATGGAAACATACAACAACCCATTCTGGATGGCTTTGGAGAAGAAGCCGCGATTCCCGATGCCTTGCCTCCTTCCTGGCAGGGTCCCCAAAAGGCAAGGCAGTCTGAGAGCGCCCCTCAGTGGCCGGAGCCCAGTTGGCACCCCTCGCCCAGCCATTCGACACAAACAGACATCTATATGTAAAATACAAGTGAAGCAATCTTTCCATGTGTCTCCCCCCCACCAAATATATATTTATATCTCTCTCCCGTTGGTCTTACCAGGACGGTGAGTGTGGGTAGCCTCCTCCTCTCCTTGGGCGGCGTTGGCAAAGTTGGGCATGTCGCAGGCGGGCTCAGGAGCGGGGCTCATGGGGGGCTGCCATCTTGGGGGGGCCAGGCCAGGCCGAGGGGGCCGGGGGGGCTCCTGGGTGGGCACTGCAGCCGCGGCATGGCCTCCTCGAGAGGAGGAGGAGGAGGAGGAAGAAGAGGAAGGCCAAGGCGAGTAGGCGCAGCGGGCTATCCCTGCGAAGGTGGTGGTCTGAGGAGGGAAAGGAGGAGGGATGAATGGATGGATGGATGGAAGGAAGGAAGGAAAGGATGCAGCAGAGAGGGAGGAGGAGGAGGGAGAGAGAGAGAGAGAGGGACCACCGCATTAGCGCGAAAAGCCAGACACCGAGAAACACACACACAGAGGGCGAGGGACCCCACGGGGGCGGGGAAGGGCAACTTTGGTGCGTAAAAAAAGGAGACACACCAAAAAAAAAACCCACTGGGAAAAAGTTGCCAAAGCAAAGCGCACTGGATGGAAAGGTGAGGGTGGCCCCATTTAAAAAGGGGATCTAAAGGCAATCTCAGGCACAACCCAGAAAGGAGGTTTTTGGGTTGAGAAGGGGAGCAGAGCTTTCTGTCCTTTTTCTGGAGAGGGACTTTCTCCCATCCCGTTAGGATGGGGAAGAAGCAAAGAGGCACTCAATGCACCAAGTCAAAGGAACCAAGGCACCACTTGAAAGACTGCAAAAGGATCGAGACCCCCATTTACCCACCCCAAAAAGACATCAAGGCTTTTGAGTTGCACTCCAACGATGGGAGGGAGATTGGTGGACAAGATTGCCAAGACTTGCATTTATTTTCAAGCACCAATTCTAGCCAAACAGCGTTGACTTTGGAGTAAAGGAGAGCAGAAAGCGGTCCCCAATCTCCCACCAACACGTCCGTTTTGGGACCAATGTCTGGGAGGCATCCTTCCACCCCAAAGTCCCAATATTGGCCCGAGACTTCTGGGCTCAGCAGCTTCCCAAGAAAGAGAAAATAGAGATTAGGTTGTCGAAGGCTTTCATGGCCAGAATCACTGGGTTGCTGTGAGTTTTCTGAGCTGTATGGCCATATAAGAGAAGCATTCTCTCCTGACATTTTGCCTGCATCTACAGAGGTTGTGAGATCTGTTCAAAACTAGGCAAGTGGGTTTATATATATGTGAAATGTCCAGGTTGGGAGAAAAAACTCTTGTTCTGTAGGAATCAAGTGTGAATGTTGCCATTGGCCACCTTGATTAGCACTGAATAGCCTTTCATTGATACGGCCAATGGGCTAATCAATAAAATGTGATTTGTGATTTGAATAGCCTTTCAGTTTCAAGGTCTGGCTGCTTACTGCCTGGGGGTATCCTTTGTTGGGAGGTGTTAGCTGGCCCTGATGGCGTAGTGGACTTGGCGTAAGTGACTTGAAGGTTGGGTTGCTGACCTGAAAGCTGTCGGGTTCGAATCCCACCCGGTGAGAGTGCGGATGAGCTCCCTCTGTCAGCTCCAGCTCCATGCGGGGACATGAAAGAAGCCTCCCACAAGGATGGTAAAAACATCCAAACATCCGGGCAATGTCCCCTGGGCAACATCCTTGCAGATGGCCAATTCTCTCACTTCAGAAGCGACTCAAGTTGCTCCTGACACGGAAAAAAAAGCTGGCCCTGATTGTTTCATGTCTGGAATTATTCTGTTTTCTGAATGTTGTTCTTTGTTTACTGATTTTAGAGGTTTTTTAAATACTGGTAGCCAGATTTTGCTCATTTTCATGGTTTCCTCCTTTCTGCTGGCCAGCTAACACCTCCCAACAAAGGATTCCCCTACGCAGGAAGCAGCCAGACCTTGAAGTTGAAAGACTATGCAATGCGAATCAAGGTGGCCAAGTGCAACATTCACACTTGCCTCCAACAGACGCTGGACATTATTCCACAGATATGTTGTCGAAGGCTTTCATGGCCGGGATCACAGGCTTGTTGTATGTATTCCGGGCCGTATGGCCATGTTCCAGAAGTATTCTCTCCTGACGTTTCGCCCACATCTATGGCAAGCATCCTCAGAGGTTGTGAGGCATGGAGAGATAGATATATATATGTGGTTACGTGCCCAAGCTTTTGATGAGCAAATGACAAAGTTGACATAGCCTGATTTAAGGATGAGGATCTTGGACGAATGGAATTAATTATATATATGTTTTTATAATGTGATTTAACAATGTTATTAATGGATCTGTTTATATTGTTTTGTTTTTATGATTGCATTTTGAGCATTAAATTTTGCCAATTTTTGTAAGCCGCCCTGAGTCCCCTCAGGTGAGAAGGACGGGATATAAATGTTGTAAATATATATATATATATATATATATATATATATATATATGTATATACAGTAGAGTCTCACTTATCCAACACTCACTTATCCAACGCTCTGGATTATCCAACGCATTTTTGGAGTCAATGTTTTCAATACATCATAATATTTTGGTGCTAAATTCATAAATACAGTAATTACTACATAGCGTTACTGCGTATTGAACTACTTTTTCTGTCAAATTTGTCATATAACATGATGTTTTGGTGCTTAATTTGTAAAATCATAACCTATTTTGATGTTTAATAGGCTTTTTCTTAATCTCTCCTTATTATCCAACATATTTGCTTATCCAACATTCTGCCGGCCCGTTTATGTTGGATAAGTGAGACTCTACTGTATATGGGGCCCCTGGTGGTGGTGCAGTGTGTTAAAGAGCTGAGCTGCTGAGCTAGCGGACCAAAAGGTGCCAGGTTCAAATCCCGGGAGCGGAATGAGCGCCCGCTGTTAGCCACAGCTCCTGCCAACCTAGCAGTTCGAAAACATGCCAATGTGAGTAGATCAATAGGTACCGCTCCGGCAGGAAGGTAACGGCGCTCCATGCAGTCATGCCAGTGGCCACATGACCTTGGAGGTGTCTACGGACAACGCCGGCTCTTCGGCTTAGAAATGGAGATGAGCACCAACCCCCAGAGTCGGTCACGACTGGACTTAAAGTCAGGGGAAACCTTTACCTTTACTAATATGCTATCCTAATAACAATAACAACAACTATTGTGGTATCGAGGTATTGTTTCTATTAGTAGACTCAACCTCAAATCCTTCAGATATTTTGTATGCTTGCTTCTATGTGTGTGTGTATATATATAAATATATATTCTACAGATATTTAAGCCCCACTTGCTTAGTCTCCAACAGATCTCACAAGGTGTTGTCGAAGGCTTTCATGGCCAGGATCACAGGGTTGTTGTATGTCTTTCGGGCTGTGTGGCCATGTTCCAGAAGTATTCTCTCCTGACGTTTCGCCCACATCTATGGCAGGCATCCTCAGAGGTTGTGAGGTATGGACCTCACAAGCTCTGGGGTTGTGGGAGAAACGTCAGGAGAGAATGCTTTCATGGCCGGGATCACAGGGTTGTTGTATGTCTTTCGGGCTGTGTGGCCATGTTCCAGAAGTATTCTCTCCTGACGTTTCGCCCACATCTATGGCAGGCATCCTCAGAGGTTGTGAGGTATGGACCTCACAAGCTCTGAGGTTGTGGGAGAAACGTCAGGAGAGAATGCTTTAATGGCTGGGATCACAGGGTTGTTGTATGTCTTTCGGGCTGTGTGGCCATGTTCCAGAAGTATTCTCTCCTGACGTTTCGCCCACATCTATGGCAGGCATCCTCAGAGGTTGTGAGGTATGGACCTCACAAGCTCCGAGGTTGTGGGAGAAACGTCAGGAGAGAATGCTTTAATGGCTGGGATCACAGGGTTGTTGTATGTCTTTCGGGCTGTGTGGCCATGTTCCAGAAGTATTCTCTCCTGACGTTTCGCCCACATCTATGGCAGGCATCCTCAGAGGTTGTGAGGTATGGACCTCACAAGCTCTGAGGTTGTGGGAGAAACGTCAGGAGAGAATGCTTTAATGGCTGGGATCACAGGGTTGTTGTATGTCTTTCGGGCTGTGTGGCCATGTTCCAGAAGTATTCTCTCCTGACGTTTCGCCCACATCTATGGCAGGCATCCTCAGTGGTTGTGAGGTATGGACCTCACAAGCTCTGAGGTTGTGGGAGAAACGTCAGGAGAGAATGCTTCTGGAACGTGGTCAGACAGCCCGGAGAACTCACAGCAACTCAGCATAGAGATGGCATGTCATTACATAAAGAGAGCTCCTGCCAGGCAAGGAATTGCAACTGCCACCCCCTCCCCAGATGCCCAAAGAGCAGCCCTGCAGCAAGGCACCCTTTATCTCCCTTGGGTTGGTTTGCGAGCAAAATAGACATCCTAAATATATATATAGATAGATAGGGAGAAAAACAAGAGATTATTCAGAAACATGACTCACTGCAGTCGCCCTCCACATAATTCCAAGCGGAGAGTCTTCCAAGGCATTGCAAAAGGATTCCTGGAGACCCGGCAACAAAAATTGCTTTTCCTTCGGGGCTTTTCCTTCCTTTCCTTCGGGGCTTTTCTCCTTCTTTAGGCCATTTAATAAGACTCAGGATGGAGAGGTCTTTCCTTTCTTTGCTTTCACCCTTCGTCTGGAAATGTTTCGCAGGAGAGAAGGCGGCGACAGAGTGGAAGCGAAGCGCGCTTTGGTCCAAGCGAGACTGAGAGAGATGCCTTCTGGCTCCACAAAAACAACAAAAAACTCTCCTTTTTTTCCTTTTTTTTCTCGTTCTTCTCCTCCTCTTTCAAGTTTTCTCAGCCTCCCTCTTTCGTATCTCGGGGCCAACTCCAACAAGGTCCCGCTCGAGAAGCAATGCAATGCAAGCCTGGCGCTTGGAGACGCAATCCAAGGCAACGCTTGGAAATGGGTCGTCGTTCCACGCAGGGAAAAAAGCAAGCCCCGAGGCTGGGAGTCAAGGGGAGGCTTGGAGGGGGTCTCTTGTCCCTCAAAACGACCCCAATTGGGGTTTCTTTCCCGCCGTTTCCACGCGAAAGGGTCCGGAAGAAGGTCCCCCCTTCACCTCTCCAAAAAAAGCGCAAAGCGCAATCCAAGGCAACGCTTGGAAATGGGTCGTCGTTCCACGCGGGGAAAAAAGCAAGTCCCGGGGATGGGAGTCAAAGGGAGGCTTGGAGGGGGTCTCTTGTCTCGCAAAACGCCCACAATTGGGGTTTCTTTCCCGCCGTTTCCACGCGGGAGGGTCCGGAAGGAGGTCCCCCCTTCACCTCTCCAAAAACGCGCAAAGGTTTGGGCTTCAGGAGGCGTCGCGGGCTTCTCGCGCTCCCTTCTCGCCTTCCATCCTCGGCGGCGCGGAGCTCCCACAGGAAGCAGGAAAGTCCCTCGCAGTCCCCGCGTGGAGAGACCCACGCGCACGCGCACAGGAGCCTGCCTGCCTTTCTTTTCTTTTTCTTTTTTTTTTCTTCTCCCCCTCCTCTCCTCTCTTCCCTTCCTCCGCAGCGAGCGTCGTGCCAAAGAGGCGCACAGAAGAAGAGGGAGAGAGAGAGGGGGGGGGGAAGAGCTGGAGGAGGCAGGCGCGCGCACGCGGGTGCCCCTCTCCCTCCTCCCTCCCACGCACGCGCGTTCACGACAGCTCTTCTTCTCCCCCCCCCTTTGCGCGCCCACATGCAGGCCTTTCCTTCCCTGCTTTTAAAAGAGACACAAGAGAGAAAATCATAGAATCCTAGAGTTGGAGCCATCCAGTCCAACCCCATTCTGGAAAACCGCCTTTAAAGCACACCCGATAGATGGCCATCCAGCCTCTGTTTCAAAGCCTTCACCACACTCCAGAGCAGAGAGTTCCACTGCTGAACAGCTCTCTCTCACAGTGAGGAAGTTCTTCCTCATGTTCGGGTGGAATCTCCTCTCTTTCCTGTAGTTTGAATAATAACAACAACAACAACAACAACAACATTGCATGGAAAGTTTCTTGACAAAATTGAAGGAATAAGAAGACCTGGCTCTGGCTCACGAATGGGACCCTGAAGAAGGAGACAGAAGGCCTGATCCTTGCAGCCCAGGAGCAAGACATCAGAACAAAGGCAATTCAGGCCAAGATCTAAATCAGCTGATGACCCAAAATGTAATTGTAACTTATACAAAAAAGAAAGGAAGCAATACTTATAGCCCTTTATTTGTAATAAAACAAGCTGGCACATAGCAGTCAAAACTACATTTTTATTGGCCGGTTATAACCCCATTGTGACAACAAAAGTGGGCCTGTGTTTGCTTAAAACTGCTAAAAGGAGATCGGAGTACATAGATCAGATTGGGGTGCAGTGTAGGAGAGATGAGGATAGTTGATGCATACATCTATGGCTAAGCTACATTGGTACCAAGTTACCAATGTAGCTTGGTACCAATAAAATAAAAATATACAGGTACCAATACCTATATATTTTTATTTTATTTTAAGTGTACCAGATGTATGTTGTATTTCATGTTTGTATTGTCTGTGCTTGATAAGGCCAACTGGCTAGTCAATAAATTGTTGTTGTTGTTGATGACCCAAAATGCAGACTGTGCAAGGAAACCGACGAAACATTGATCATATCCTCAGCTGCTGTAAGAAAATCGCACAGACAGACTACAAACAGAGGCACAACCATGTGGCCCAAATGATTCATTGGAACTTATGCCTCAAGTACCACCTTCCAGCAGTAAAGAACTGGTGGGATCACAAACCTGCAAAAGTATTGGAAAATGAACACGCATAAAGATACTGTGGGACTTCCGAATCCAGACTGACAAAGTTCTGGAACACAACACACCAGACATCACAGTTGTGGAAAAGATCATTGGTTTGGATCATTGATGTCGCCATCCCAGGTGACAGTCGCATTGACAAAAAACAACAGGAAAAACTCAGCCGCTCTCAGGACCTCAAGATTAAACTTCAAAGACTCTGGCAGAAACCAGTACAGGTGGTCCCGCTGGTGATCGGCACACTGGGTGCCGTGCCAAAAGATCTCAGCCAGCATTTGGAAACAATAGACATTGACAAAATTATGATCTGTCAACTGCAAAAGGCCACCCTACTGGGATCTGCACGCATCATCCGAAAATACATCACACAGTCCTAGACACTTGGGAAGTGTTCGATTTGTGATTTTGTGATACGAAATCCAGCATATCTATCTTGGTGCTGTGTCATGCAATAATAATAATAATAATTTTATTTTTATACCCCATCTCCATCTCCCCAAGGGGACTTGGGGCGGCTTACAAATATAAAACAAATATCCAATAATATCAAATACCGAAAAACACACAAATAGAAATTAAAAGGCATAAAATAAAAGCCACCTCAACAGCATCCGCCCAAACATCCAATTCACCATGGAAAAAGAAAAGGAAGGAAAACTGCCATTTCTAGATGTTCTGGTCATCTGCAAACCCAATCAACAATGGGGCCACACAGTTTACAGAAAAACTACACACACGGATAGATACCTTCACAAAAACTCCAACCATCACCCAAGTCAAAAAAGAAGCACAATCAAAGCCTTGGCAGACCGTGCACAAAGAATATGCGAATCTTTTGTAAAGGTAAAGGTTTTCCCCTGATATTGTCTAGCCATGTCCGACTCTGGGGGTTGGTGCTCATCTCCATTTCTAAGCTGAAGAGCCGGCATTATCTGTAAACACCTCCAAGGTCATGTGGCCACTGGCATGGCTGCATGGAGCGCCGTTACCTTCCCGCTGGAGCGGTACCTATTGATCTACTCACATTTGCATGCTTTCAAACTGCTAGGTTGGCAGAACCTGGGCCTCACCCTGCTCCCTGGATTCAAAGTTGAACAGCTCATTGCTTTAACCCACTGTGCCACTGGGGGCTCCTACTCTCCCTTTAAGGGCTGCATAAAAGGAGGAACTTCAGCAGGTGTTGCTTCTCTGCACTAATAACACACTGAGAAGTTTTCTCTGATGTAGATTGAAAATATGGAAGTGCAGCTATTGCTCAGTGTTCAGAGAGAAATCAGCGTGGAAACTGCAAGAGGTACCATAGATTGTTGTACATGGAAAAAAAGGGTAGTAAATAGTTTTTGATTTATTAAATACAGTTATATATTACAATTATATATTTTTGTTATTTAAACTATACATATTGTGAAATTATGGTTTTTTTCTCTCAAAGTGACACACCACCCAAGTCATGCTAGGTTTTTTGGTGAATTTTGACACACCAAGCGCAAAAGGTTGCCCATCGTTGCTTTAGTCAGAACCCTCTGTCTCTCACTCTCTTTGGCTGAGGCCCTTAAAGTTCAGACTAAAACCCAGAGCGGGTTCAGCGTATTTCAGTCACCTCAGAGTAAGGTTGTAATTATTTAGAGACTAAGGAAGGGACCATGAGAAAAAACCCCACTGATTTTGGAGACATTTAAAAAATAGAGGAAAATTGCACACATCAGCAACTCGCAGCCCATGAATAGATTCGTGCACAAAGTCGCGGATTAAAAAAATAAAACCGGGGCCTCTTCAATCATTTCGGAATGAGCAGCTGTCTCCCACGGAAAGGGCATTCGGGCGGAGAGATTTGTCATGAATAATCCAGGTCCCTATTTCTTGCCAGGAAAAAAAAGGAGCTTAAAATAGGCGGCTCTCCCCTTCACTCCAGCCAAGCGGTTACCTTTTCTGGCTCCACGTTTTCTGGGGGAAATCCTCCCAAAAACCCCAAAGGTCTGCGGTCAAGCTAATCCACATTCCATTTTTTTGCAACCCCCCTTTTTGGTCATTATAATTTCATCGCAATGGACAATTGAAAGGAGAAGAACCCACCAAGGGTGCATATTCCACACTGTTGGATGTGAACTTCCAGGGCTCAATGCTAGGGGATCCTGGGAGTTGTAGTTTGGCAAGGTCTTTAGCCTTCTCTGGCTGCTTCTATGCTGTGGAATGAGTGCAGCTTGGCACCACTTTCATGCCATGGGATCCTGGGATGTGCAGTTTGCTGAGGCCTCAGCACTCTTTGGAAGAGAAGGCTCAAAACCTTGGGAAATTACAACTCCCATTCTTCCTTGGCATTGAGCCATAGCTTGGCTCCAGCTGGAAGAGAAGGCTCAAAACCTTGAGAAATTACACTTCCCAGGATCCCATAGCATTGAGCCATAGCATGAACCCTTGCACTCTTTGGCAGAGAAGGCTCAAGACCTTGCAAAACTACAAGTCCCATAGTATGAGCCATTGCTTGAACCCAGCTGCCATTGCTCAATACTATGGGATCCTAGGTTGTGTAGTTTGGTGAAGGACCGACATTCTTTGTCAGAGAAGACTCAAGAACTTGAAAAACTATAACTCCCATCAACCCTTGGCATTGAGCCATAGCTTGGATCAAGCTGCCAGGGCTTAATGCCATAGGATCCTGAGATATGTAGTTTGCAGGGAAGGCTCAAGATCTTGGAAAACTACAACTCCCATCATCCCTTGGCATTGAGCCATAGCTTGGATCCAGCTGCCAGGGCTCAATGCCATATGATCCTGGGATATGTAGTTTGCAGGGAGGGCTCAAGATCTTGGAAAACTACAACTCCCATAATCCCTTGGCATTGAGCCATAGCTTGGATCCAGCTGCCAGGGCTCAATGCCATAGGATCCTGAGCCATAGCATGAACCATAGCATGAGCCATAGCATGAACCGTTTGCAGGGAAGGCTCAAGATCTTGGAAAACTACAACTCCCATAATCCCTTGGCATTGAGCCATAGCTTGAATACAGCTGCCAGGGCTCAATGCCATAGGAACCTGGGATATGTAGTTTGCAGGGAAGGCTCAAGATCTTGGAAAACTACAACTCCCATAATCCCTTGGCATTGAGCCATAGCTTGAATACAGCTGCCAGGGCTCAATGCCATAGGAACCTGGGATATGTAGTTTGCAGGGAAGGCTCAAGATCTTGGAAAACTACAACTCCCATAATCCCTTGGCATTGAGCCATAGCTTGGATCAAGCTGCCAGGGTTCAATGCCATAGGATCCTGGGATATGTAGTTTGCAGGGAAAGATCAAGATCTTGGAAAACTACAACTCCCATAATCCCTTGGCATTGAGCCATAGCTTGGATCCAGCTTCCAGGGCTCAATGCCATAGGATCCTGGGATATGTAGTTTGCAGGGTAGGCTCAAGATCTTGGAAAACTACAACTCCCAGGGTTCCATAGTATTGAGCCATAGCTGGTACCCTTGCATTCTCCCAGAGAAGGGTCAATACCTTGCAAAACTACAAGTCGCAACATCCCATAGCATTGATCCAGTTGTCATTGCTCAATGCTATGGGATCCTGGGAGGAGCCCCGGTGGTGAAGTGTGTTAAAGCGCTGAGCTGCTGAACTTGCAGACCAAAAGGTCGCAGGTTCAAATCCCGGGAGCGGAGTGAGCACCCGGCGTTAGCTCCAGCTTCTGCCAACCTAGCAGTTTGAAAACATGCCAATGTGAATAGATCAATAGGTACCACTCCGGCGGGAAGGTAACGGGGCTCCATGCAGCCATGCCAGTGGCCACATGACCTTGGAGGTGTCTACGGACAATGCCGGCTCTTTGGCTTAGAAATGGAGATGAGCACTAAACCCCAGATGAGCACTAAACCCCAGACTCAGGGGAAAACTTTACCTTTACTAATATGCTATCCCAATAACAATAACAATTATTGTGGTGTCGAGGTTTTGTTTCTATTAGTAGACTCAACCTCAAATCCTTCAGCTATTTTGTATGCTTGCTTCTAGTTGATGTTGTGGATTTTAAATTGCATTGGGTCTGGTTTTTTTGTGACCTGCTTTCCAAAGCAGATTATTATTATTATTATTATTATTATTGTATGACACAGCAAACAAGATAGTGAAGTCATGCCGGCCACATGACCTTGGAGGTGTCTATGGACAACGCCGGCTCTTCGGCTTAGACATGGAGATGAGCACCAACCCCCAGAGTGTGAGTATTTCAATAGGTACCGCTCCGGCGGGAAGGTAATGGCGCTCCATGCAGTCATGCCAGTAACCACATGACCTTGGAGGTGTCTATGGACAACGCCGGCTCTTCGGCTTAGAAATGGAGATGAGCACCAACCCCCAGAGTGTGAGTAGATCAATAGGTACCGCTCCGGCAGGAAGGTAATGGCGCTCCATGCAGTCATGCCAGTAACCACATGACCTTGGAGGTGTCTATGGACAACGCCGGCTCTTCGGCTTAGAAATGGAGATGAGCACCAACCCCCAGAGTGTGAGTAGATCAATAGGTACCGCTCCGGCGGGAAGGTAATGGCGCTCCATGCAGTCATGCCAGTAACCACATGACCTTGGAGGTGTCTATGGACAACGCCGGCTCTTCGGCTTAGAAATGGAGATGAGCACCAACCCCCAGAGTGTGAGTAGATCAATAGGTACCGCTCCGGCGGGAAGGTAATGGCGCTCCATGCAGTCATGCCAGTAACCACATGACCTTGGAGGTGTCTATGGACAATGCCGGCTCTTCGGCTTAGAAATGGAGATGAGCACCAACCCCCAGAGTCGGTCACTACTGGACTTAACGTCAGGGGAAACCTTTACCTTTCCTATGGGATCCTGGGATGTGTAGTTTGATGTGTAGCACTCTTTAGCAGGGAAAGCTAAAGCCCTTTGAAAACTACACATCCCCCGGGCAGTGAAGTCATGAATTCTACCACGTGGATATGCTCTTTCCGCTCAGGCCCAGACACAAAAAGCAAAAAGAAGAAGCCGTTCTACAGCTTTCGCAGGCACAAGGCCAGATTTGGCCGAGAAGAAGCCTGCCCCGCAGGGAGGGCGTTGGGACAGCAGTGCCAACCTGGCAAGGAGAGCGGAGGCAAAATCTGGCCCGATCCCAACCAGAGCAAAGCCAGGGAAACTGGAGAGAGAGGGAGGAGTGTGTCCAAACGGTGCCCGGGGCCAAGCTAGAAACATTTATAGCTGGGTCAGAAGGAATCAATGGACCGCCGGGGACAGAGGCAAGCTGGCAGCCGGTGCCTTTGCATTTGGAAGGGCAACCGGACTCTTTTTCTCTCGCCTTTAAATAGCTTGCCCAGTGGACCAAAGGTGGGCTGTGCGTTTAGCCGCCTCTGAGGATGAGAGAGATACAGGAAAGGAACTTCAACGGGGAGAAATGTACAGTATGACAGGCAATACAAACACACAGATACAGGATGGCCATGGGAAAGGGATCACCAGCTGAACAAGAGCCATCGGTGTGATGCAGCAGCTAAAAAGGCCAATGTGATACTGGTCTGCTTCTAGAGGAGTCTAGATTGAGAGAAATTGTTGCTACACTTTCTTCTGCTTTGGTCAGACCTTCTCACCTGGACATTACTGGATACCTGAAACCATTGGATAACATTTTGCACTTGGGCTGGAAACATACCATAGAATTGCTGGATATCCAACTTCAAAGGAATCCTAACAATATCGGAAACCACAGATAGTATTTTAGATACCTGAAACCATGGACAATATTTGAATTATATTGTATTTGGGTTGGAAACATATCATAGGACTGGTGGATATTTGAAACCATGGATTATATTTTGGATACCTGAAACCACGAATAAAATATTTTGATACCTGAAACCACTGGATAATATTTTGATTATACTCACACTTGGGCTAGAAACATACCATAGAATTGCTGGATATCCAACTTCAAAGGAATCATAACAATATCGGAAACCACGGATAGTATTTTGGATACCTGAAACCACGAATAAAGTATTTTGATACCTGAAACCACTGGATAATATTTTGATTATACTCACATTTGGGCTAGAAACATACCATAGAATTACTAGATATCCAACTTCAATAGTATTTTGGATACCTGAAACCATGGACAATATTTGGATTACTGTATATACTCGAGTATAAGCCTAGTTTTTCAGCCCTTTTTTTAGGACTAAAAAAGCCCCCCTCGGCTTATACTCGGGCGAGGGTCCTGGTTGGCTTATATTCAGGTTGGCTTATACTCGAGAATATATGGTACATTTATTATTTTTCTCTAATATTATTGGTATTGTTACATTTATTATTTTTCTCTATTAATAGTTGCTACTATTACATTTATTTTACTCTATTTTTATTATTAATAATAATACATTTATTATTTCACTCTGATATTAATATTATTATTGCATTCATTATTTTACTCTATTTATTATTAAATGTATTATTTTCCTGTATTTATTATTATTATTACATGTATTATTTTACTCTATTATTATTAAAAGGATACATAAGCACATTTACATTGAAGAAGATGAGAATAATGATTTAATCAGAGTTGGAGAGTCTTATCTTAAATTTGAGCTTTATGTAAATATTCAAAAACATTTAACCTACTGATGCCTCAATTAATGTAATTTTATTGGTATCTATTTTTATTTCTGAAATTTCCCTCCCTCAGCTTATACTGGAGTCAATGTTTTCCCAGTTTTTTTCTGGTAAAATTAGGTGCTTCGGTTTATATTCGGGTCGGCTTATACTTGAGTATATACGGTACATTTTGGATACCTGAAACCACAAATAAAATATTTTGATACTGAAACCACTGGATAATATTTTGATTATACCCGCATTTGGGCTGGAAAAATACCATAGAATTGCTGGATATCCAACTTCAATAGTATTTTGGATACCTGAAACCATGGACAATATTTGGATTATATTGTATTTGGGCTGATAGCATATCATAGAATTGGTGGATATCTGAAACCATGGATAATATTTGGATTATATTGTATTTGGGCTGATAGCATATCATAGAATTGTTGGATATCTGAAACCATGGACAATATTTGGATTATATTGTATTTGGGCTGATAGCATATCGTAGAATTGTTGGATATCTGAAACCATGGACAATATTTGGATTATATTGTATTTGGGCTGATAGCATATCATAGAATTGGTGGATATCTGAAACCATGGACAATATTTGGATTATATTGTATTTGGGCTGATAGCATATCGTAGAATTGTTGGATATCTGAAACCATGGATAATATTTGGATTATATTGTATTTGGGCTGATAGCATATCGTAGAATTGTTGGATATCTGAAACCATGGACAATATTTGGATTATATTGTATTTGGGCTGATAGCATATCGTAGAATTGTTGGATATCTGAAACCATGGATAATATTTGGATTATATTGTATTTGGGCTGATAGCATATCGTAGAATTGTTGGATATCTGAAACCATGGACAATATTTGGATTATATTGTATTTGGGCTGATAGCATATCGTAGAATTGTTGGATATCTGAAACCATGGATAATATTTGGATTATATTGTATTTGGGCTGATAGCATATCGTAGAATTGTTGGATATCTGAAACCATGGACAATATTTGGATTATATTGTATTTGGGCTGATAGCATATCGTAGAATTGTTGGATATCTGAAACCATGGATAATATTTTGGCTACCGGAAACAATGGATAATGTTTTAAGGATACTGTCTTTGGCTAGAAACATACCCTAGAATTGGAGTGTGGAACCATCAATATTGAATCCAACGTTAACAATAATAATAACAACAATAGTTGGCAGAGGCTTTTGGTGCCCAGAGCCATCAGGTCCTGGCGTTTGTCCACCTTGAAAACCCTTTGGCTCCCTTCCCTGAGTTATTTGAGGATGAAAGAGAGAGCAATGCTGGAGGAGAAAAAAGAATAAAACTCCAAAAATGTGCATTGCATCACTGCTGTCTGGAGGAAGCCGTTAAATCATATCCAAATATATGCCTGGTGGGATTTTTGGATTCGTGAGCTTCTACTTTTTGGACACTTTTCTCACGAGGAAAACTGGAGACACGTCTGTGACACAACGGTTGGCCTTCTCTTGCTGCTGTTTCCATCATACAGTAGAGTCTCAATTATCCAACACTCGCTTATCCAACGTTCTGGATTATCCAACGCATTTTTGTAGTCGATGTTTTCAATACATTGTGATATTTTGGTGCTAAATTCGTAAATACAGTAATTACTACATAGCATTACTGCATATTGAACTACTTTTTCTGCCAAACTTGTTGTATAACATGATGTTTTTGGTGCTTAATTTGTAAAATCATAACCTAATTTGATGTTTAATAGGCATTTTCTTAATCCCTCCTTATTATCCAACATATTCGCTTACCCAACGTTCTGACGGCCCGTTTATGTTGGATAAGTGAGACTCTACTGTATATTCTTCTCAGCTTACCCCCCAAAATGCTGAATTTTTGAGGGTCTATCAATGGGTTCCTATCATCCTGCAGCATTGCCATTCAACACACATGGAGATCATCCTTCTAATACAGAAAGGATATGCTTTACTTATAGGGCTGGACGAGATGAGCCTTGAGATCCCTCTCAAGTCTATACATCTATTACCGTATATACTCGAGTATAAGCCACAAAAAAACTGGGAAAACATTGAGTCCAGTATAAGCCAGGGGTGGGAAATGCAGCAGCTATGGGTAAATTTCAAAATAAAAATAAATACCAATAAAATTTAATTAATCGAGGCATCAATAGGTTAAATGTTTTTGAATATTTACCGTATTTCAAAGAAAAACAATAAACTAGGTGTATAAGTGGAAAAGTAGGGGCAACAAAAACAATATGGTATCAACAATAACCTAATAATAATAATAATAATAACAACAACAACAAAAACTTCATTTGGATCCCACCCTATCTCCCCATGGGGACTCAGGCCAGCTTCCAACATTGTAACAGGCAAACATTCAATGTTTATATAAACAATGCAGAGCTAGATACAGATATATAATTATAGGTACTAACTTCACATATGCATTTCCCCCTGAAACATTTGCAAATCCCCTCTGTGTGTGTGCATTTCCCCTACAATATTTGTAAGCCATATATATATATATATATATATATATATATATATATATATATATATACACACACACACACACACACACACACACACACACACACACACACACACACTAGCTGTGCCCGGCCACGCTTTGCTGTGGCGAAGTATGGTGGTATGGGAAATAAAGTATTGAGGAATTGGTGGTAGCTAAGGTAAAGGGTCCCCTGGGCTGAGTGGGTTGCTAGGAGACCAAGTGAACAGAGCTTAGCCTTCTAACTGGCAGCAATTGGATAAAAACAATTATTGCTCTCCCTCTAATTAGGACTTTATTTTTCTTTTCTTTTTGTTGTATCAACCTAGAGGCATGGATGAGGGGCTGTGCTGTCAATTTTCGAGATTGTGAGGTGTTTACTTTTGTTGTTTTGTCCGCTGCTGTGATGCCATCACATATATATATATATCTATCTAGACATGTCCATAGATATTTGTGTATTCATTTCCCCCCTGTAATATTTGCAAGCCCTATATATAGGTAGGTAAGAATATATTCATATCTATCCAGACATCTCTCTTTATATAGATATTTGCAGATACTTGCAAACATATGAGGGTAAATTCATATATAAAAATAATGTATATGTATGGCTACAGATACACAGGTACATGGATCTATATGTATAAAGGATTTGCAAAGATCTGCAAACATATGAGTGGAAATTCATATATAAAATTAATGTATATAGATACGTACACATATAAAGGTACATAGAGATGGCAAAAGCTTGCAAGGGGTTAATGCCTATATATCTGTAGGAGAGTTTAACAAATATTTCAGGGGAAAATGCTTTCATAAGATTAATGAATATATATATATTTCTTCTTCCTGACTTGCAAGAGTGTTTCTCTTTTCAAAACATTCCCTTGATCAAGAGCGAGGGAGGCTTTGCAAAAGAAAACACACAGATGAGGGAAGAAGAGAGAGATAGATCACATATTGCAAGCAATAGCCTGCAGGCTTTGGAAAAGAAAACACACTGATAAGGGAGGAGAAGAGAGAAATAGATCACATATTGCAAGCAATAGCCTGCAGGCTTTGGAAAAGAAAACATACTGATAAGGGAGGAGAAGAGAGAAATAGATCACATATTGCAAGCAATAGCCTGCAGGCTCCGTTGCCGGCCTTGACCTTGACCCGATTATAAGCCGAGGGAGGCCTTTTCAGCTCATAAATAAGGGCTGAAAAACTCGGCTTATCTTCGCGTATATACGGTATTTTTTGCATTTTGTTCAGGGAAGATTGACATGGAAAATCCCCTTCCAAGACCAAAGGATATGCTTCAGTTTCGGGGTTGGTCTAGATGACCTTTGGGATCCTTCTCAACGATTCCATGAACTTTTTTGCATGCATCATCCACCCATATGGTCATGCATGCATTCCTTTTAGTAAAGGGAAAGAAGCAATGGTTTCCATATGTTATTTTGGAAAACAAAGCCAATTCTTTCCCCTGGATGCGAGAGATGCAAAGTGGTTGTGTACAAACATGCATCGCCAATGCGCTCTGGGTGAACGAGTCCTCCCTGGAGTCAAGCCTGTTGATATGAATGAGCCGCTTGTGATTAAATATATGAGATATATATATATATATATATATATATATATATATATATATAGATAGATAAAGTTGTTTGCGCAGTGACTATAACAACAAAACTAAACATCCCACAAATACGAAATTTGGCAACACAATGCAAAAGGCTTGCCTCCAGGTTACAACAACACAACCACACCACAAAACCACAATCCAGACCCACAAAACTCACAACAACGCATCATGCAATAACAACACAACTAAACGCCCCAGAAATACAAAACTTGGCAACACAATGCAAAAGCCTTGCCTCCCAGTTGTAACAACACAACCACACCACAAAACCACACAGGACCCACAAAACTCACAACAACGCATTGTGACTGTAACAACACAACTAAACGCCCCAGAAATACGAAACTTGGCAACACAATGCAAAAGCCTTCCCTCCAGGTTGTAACAACACAACCACACCACAAAACCACAATCCGGACCCATAAAACTCACAATAACGCATCGTGACTATAACAACACAACTAAACGCCCCAGAAATACGAAGCTTGGCACACAACTAAACGCCCCAGAAATACAAAACTTAACAACACAACGCAAAAGCCTTGCCTCCCGGTTGTAACAACACAACCACACCACAAAACCACAATCCGGACCCACAAAACTCACAACAATGCATTGTGACTATAACAACACAACTAAACGTCCCAGAAATACGAAACTTGGCACACAACTAAACGCCCCAGAAATATAAAACTTGACAACACAACACAAAAACCTTGCCTCCCGGTTGTAACAACACAACCACACCACAAAACCACAATCCGGACCCACAAAACTCACAACAACGCATCGTGACTATAACACAACTAAACGCCCCAGAAATACAAAATTTGACAACACAACGCAAAAGCCTTGCCTCCCAGTTGTAAGAACACAACCACAACACAAAACCACAATCCGGACCCACAAAACTCACAACAACACATCATGACTATAACAACACAACTAAACGCCCCAGAAATACAAAACTTGGCAAAACAATGCAAAAGCCTTGCCTCCCGGTTGTAAGAACACAACCACACCACAAAACCACACCGGATCCACAAAACTCACAACAACGCATCATGACTATAACAACACAACTAAATGCCCCAGAAATACGAAACTTGGCAACACAACACAAAAGCCTTCCCTCCCGATTGTAACAACACAACCACACCACAAAACCACAATCCAGACCCACAAAACTCACAACAATGCATCGTGACTATAACAACACAACTAAACGCCCCAGAAATACAAAACTTGGCACACAACTAAATGCCCCAGAAATACAAAACTTGGCAACACAACACAAAAGCCTTGCCTCTCAGTTGTAACAACACAACCACACCACAAAACCACAATCCGGACCCACAAAACTCACAACAACACATTGTGACTATAACAAATACAAAATTTAACAACACAACTCATCCACCTCCCCAATCCCTACATTCACACTTGGCCTCCAAAAAAACAATTACAATAATAACAATGACAACAACAACAACAACAATAAGAATCAACACCATCACAGGCAAGAAACAGCCAGGCACTGAGGCTGAGAGGCCAGTCAGTGCTACACTGGGCCTCCAAAAAACAATACAGTAGCATCTAACTTATCCAACCTTCATGACCACTACAACAACAACAATAATAATAAACACCTACACAGGCAAAACAAAAAAAAAGACTATTGTACCACAATAAAAATATAAACCGCACTCAGCAGAATCAGACATTACAATTAACAACAAACCAAAGACAACAGGGATCTCAAGCAATTATCAATCAACACAAAAATTGAAGAAGGTAACAGACTTCAAATACTACTGCTAATGTGAGTATAAAGAAGGGTGGAGGTCACAGCATCAACACAACCTAATGTAGACTGACCAACACCACCAGACTCAGACACAGCAACGCGTGGCCGGGCACAGCTAGTATATATATATATATACACATACATACATACATACACTCACACACACACCCAGTTTGTGGCCTGACCCGTCGAGGTCAGGGATGAGTAATTCGGCCTTGCAGATGCTTAAGCATCCGAGGCCTTTCTAAGAACATTTTGGAGATTAATCCAAAGATGAAATGATGCAGGGTATTTTTTTTTCTTATGCACTGCACTCATGTTGCGGCGGAGGGAGCGCATGGATGTCAATCCTTGTGAACCTCAAGTGACCCTGGCTGCTCTTTGGAGGCAGAGCTCCTCCGGGAAGGAGGCAGGGACCGTCTGGCGCAGGAAAGGACCCCCGGGAGGCACTCTGCACGCGCCTATGCGCCTGCGTGTGTCATTGGTTTGCCAGCGAGCGGCCAGCTCACGTCTCCGGCTGCGGGGCCGGGGGCTGCATGAGGCCACCACTTCACGCCTGGCTGGGCAAATCAACGGCAGGCGAAAGGAAGGATGCCAAACGGGAAGCCGAGCCAATTCCTGATCAGGGGACCATCTGTGACCCAATATGTGTATGTTGTACAAACATATATGTGAATGTATGTGTGTCTATAGTGAGCTAGTTAGCTAGCCCCAGGGGCCAAAACAAAGATAGGGAATGAAATGCATAGGCCACATGTGGAAAAGGTCATGCGGATCATAGAAATTGGATCTCCTAAGGCTATCCAGTCCAAGCCCATTCAGCCAGGCAGGAAGGCACAATCCAATCCCTTCCAACAGATGGCCATCCAGTCTCCAGAGAAGATGATTCCACCAGATGCACAAGAAAGAGCAATGTGTTGTTGAAGGCTTTCATGGCCGGGATCACAGGGTTGTTTTATGTTTTCCGGGCTGTATGGCCATGTTTTAGAAGTACTCAATTGACAGACCCAGTCTTTTAAACTTGAACATGCCTATCTACCTAATATTATAATACCTAATATTATAATACATTGTATATACATGTAATATTAATAATAATATTATGATGTAATACAATGTAATAATAATTATAATTCACTATTATAATTGTATATTTATATTACATGCAATATTACTAATAATATTGCGATATAGTTGTATAATATAATATTTTGTATGTATATATACTTGTAAACCGCCCTGAGTCCCCTTCAGGGTGAGAATATAAATGTCGCAAATAAATAAATAAATAAATATCTGTCTATATCAGGAGTCCCCAAACTTTTTAAACGGGGGGCCAGTTCACAATCCTTCGGATCGTTGGAGGGCCGGACTATAGTTGGCCACCGAGCAATAACAACAACAACAACAACAACAACAACAACAACAAAGAGGGTTGGAAGAGACACTTTGGGCCATTGAGTCCAATCCCCTTCTACCTTTGTGCACCGAAAGCACAAGCAAAGCACCCCTGACAGATGACCACCCAGCTTCAATGTTAATAATAAATAAATAAATAAATAAATAAAAAAGAGGGTTGGAAGAGACCCCTTGGGCCATTGAGTCCAATCCCCTTCTACCTTTGTGCACCGAAAGCACAAGCAAAGCACACCTGACAGATGGTCACCCAGCCTCAATGTTAATAACAACAACAACAACAATAATAATAATGTGATTTTGTGATACGAACTTCAGCATATCTATCTTGTTTGCTGTGTCATACAATATAATAATAATAATAATAATAATAATAATAATAATAATAATAATAATAATAATTGTAAAAGAAGAAGAGACCCCTTGGGTCATTTAGTCCAACCCCCTTCTGCCCTTGTGCCATACAACAACCCAGCTTATGTTCTCTTTTCATGCTTTCATGTCACTTACTTTATCCCAGAGTTTGGACTTTGCGCTTCGTAACATCGTTTTTTGCCACCGACGCTCGGACACGGTGTAATTTAAAACAAACAGGCCTGTGCAATTTCTCTCCCCCCACCGAGTTCCTCGTCTTTGCCTCCCCGTTTTGCTTATGTTCCATGACATTTCCAAACGCAATGTTCTGCCCATTTCTGGGGGACGCCGGACTTCCTGCTGTTTTTCCTTTCCAGCTCCCAGAGGGAAGCCAATTGGGAGGATGTTTCGCCTGCAAGAGAAAGCCAAAACCGAGGGACTGGGGACGGAGCCAAAGAGATTGGAGATGGCTCTTGGGGGGAAACGGGGAGGCTATGGATGCTTCTTCTTATACTTTGTATGGGCGAAAATCAGGGTTAGGAAGAAGCGGTGGAACCATTTTGAAGGATCAGAAGATACTCCAAGGAGGATCGGGTCTACAGAAGGTCATGGAAAGCCACATCCTCCTTGAAAAGCAATGCTGGACAGTGTGTCCTTCAGTGCAACCAAAGAGTGTACCCCAAGGATGAGAAGATACTGCAAGGATGATGGATCCTCAATCCAAGGATGAGAAGATACTCCAAGGACGATGGATCCTCAATGCAAGGATGAGAAGATACCCCAAGGACGATGGATCCTCAATGCAAGGATGAGAAGATACTCCAAGGATGACAGATCCTCAATGCAAGGATGAGAAGATACTCCAAGGAGGATCGGGTCTACAGAAGTTCATGGAAAGCCACGACTTCCTTGAAAAGCAATGCTGGACAGTGCGTCCTTCAGTGCAACCAAAGAGTGTGCCCCAAGAATGATGGACCCTGAATGGGTGGATGAGAAAACACCCCAAGGATGATGTATCTTCAATGCAAGGATGAGGAGATACTCCAAGGACGATGGATCCTCAATGCAAGGATGAGAAGATACTCCAAGGACGATGGATCCTCAATGCAAGGATGAGAAGATACTCCAAGGACAATGGATCCTCAATGCAAGGATGAGAAGATACTCCAAGGACGATGGATCCTCAATGCAAGGATGAGAAGATACTCCAAGGACGATGGATCCTCAATGCAAGGATGAGAAGATACTCCAAGGACGATGGATCCTCAATGCAAGGATGTGAAGATACTCCAAGGATGATGGATCCTCAATGCAAGGATGAGAAGATACTCCAAGGATGATGGATCCTCAATGCAAGGATGAGAAGATACTCCAAGGATGATGGATCCTCAATGCAAGGATGAGGAGATACTCTAAGGACAATGGATCCTCAATGCAAGGATGAGAAGATACTCCAAGGACGATGGATCCTCAATGCAAGGATGAGAAGATACTCCAAGGACAATGGATCCTCAATGCAAGGATGAGAAAATACTCCAAGGACGATGGATCCTCAATGCAAGGATGAGAAGATACTCCAAGGACGATGGATCCTCAATGCAAGGATGAGAAGATACTCCAAGGACGATGGATCCTCAATGCAAGGATGTGAAGATACTCCAAGGATGATGGATCCTCAATGCAAGGATGAGAAGATACTCCAAGGATGATGGATCCTCAATGCAAGGATGAGAAGATACTCCAAGGATGATGGGTTGTTAATGAGAGGATCAGAAGATACTCCAAGGATGATGGATTGTTAATGAGAGGATCAGAAGGTGCCCTAAAGACTCAAACAATGAGGGATCTGGACCAAACTTGACACAAATACTCAATATGCCCAAATGTGAACACTGGTGGAATTTAGGGAAAATAAACCTTGACATTTGGGAGTTGTAATTGCTGGATTTATAGTTCACCTACAATCACCTACATCCCTTGAACCCCACCAATGATAGAACTGGGCCCCCATGTCCAACAGAAAATACTGGAGGGACTTGGGAAGAATTGACAGTGATTTAGGGGAGATGTAGTTCAACCAGAGAGCACTGGGAACCCAAACAACGATGGATCTGGACCAAATTTGGCACAAATTTCTGATACACCGAAATTTGAATACTGGTGGGTTTTGGGGAAAATATGTGTTTTCTGATGGTCTTTGGTGACCCCTCTAACACCTCCTTTGTGACCCCACTGTTGTAGATGAACCCCGAGAAGGCTGCTGACCTTGAAGAACTGCAACTCCCAGGATTCCATGGCATTGACTCACGACGGTTAACACGATCTCACACTGCATTAATTCTACAGTGTAGATTCACTCTTGGTCAAATCACAGACGAAAAGGGAGGACGTTTTGGTCCGAACACCTTATGAAAGCAGAAGCTCTTCCTCTCAAGCCAAGATTCTCCTTTCAGGGTCGCTTTCTCCTTCCCCTGCTTCTCCCCCTGCCTGCGCCTAATAGCCGGGATTAGTTACTACAAAATTAAGACAGAAAACCAGGGCTTAGCGTCTGTCATGGAGGATTGTGGATTCTCTGCCCTGGCGGCGTTCCCCGGATATCCCTCCCTCCCCTGAAAGAGAAGCCAAACGGGCCAAAGGGGGACTTAGCACAGTTCTGGCTGTCATTTAGGCCTAATCTGCACGGATTTGAGGGATGGACGGCGGCCAATTGTGAAGAGAAACGCCTGTAAACCAGCTATGATTAAATCCCCCTCTTAAACCTCGAAGAAGGGTGTGAAACATTACTCTGGAACAGCAAGCCGAGGAGGAGGAGACTTCAGCCCAGGACTCAAAGAAGCACTTTGCCAGATGCCAACCCAAATGGAGCAGACTCCTTTCATCACGACAAACATCCACAAAAATGCAGTCTTCCTCTGTGTCTAAACTTTAGGCTTGCATGACTTACCCCTATGGAGGGGCCCCTGGTGGCACAGTGTGTTAGTGCTGAGCTGCTAAACTTGCGGACCAAAAGGTCCCAGGTTCAAATCCCGGGAGCGGAATGAGCGCCCGCTGTTAGCCCCAGCTTCTGCCAACCTACCGTGTTTCCCTGAAAATAAGACAGTGTTTTATATTTATTTTTGCTCCCAAAGATGCGCTAGGTCTTATTTTCAGGGGATGTCTTATTTTTCCATGAAGAAGAATTCACATTTATTGTTGAACAAAAAAATGAACATTTACAGTAGAGTCTCACTTATCCAACATAAATGGGCCGGCAGAACGTTGGATAAGTGAATATGTTGGATAATAAGGAGGGATTAAGGAAAAGCCTATTAAACATCAAATTAGGATACGATTTTACAAATTAAGCACCAAAACATCATGTTATACAACAAATTTGACCGAAAAAGAAGTTCAATACGCAGTAATGCTATGTAGTAATTACTGTATTTACGAATTTAGCACCAAAATATCACGATGTATTGAAAACATTGACTACAAAAATGTGTTGGATAATCCAGAACGTTGGATAAGTGAGACTCTACTGTATTATATACTGTACAGTAGTTGTCATCACAAACCAGCATAACCAGACAAACTGTGAATCTTATCAAGAATTACTTGCTACTAACATTATTTCCATGTACAACACTCTATAATACAGTAGAGTCTCACTTATCCAACATAAACGGGCCAAAAGAATGTTGGATAAGTGAATATGTTGGATAATAAGGAAGGATTAAGGAAAAGCCTATTAAACATCAAATTAGGTTATGATTTTACAAATTAAGCACCAAAACATCATGTTATACAACAAATTTGGCAGAAAAAGTAGTACAATACGCAGTAATGCTATGTAGTAATTACTGTATTTATAAATTTAGCACCAAAATATCACGATGTATTGAAAAGATTGACTACAAAAATGCGTTGGATAATCCAGAACGTTGGATAAGTAAATGTTGGATAAGTGAGACTCTACTGTACGTACATTTCCCAATCCTGCATGCTCTGGTGTTCTGTTCGGCGGGCATAATTCCAAACACAGACATTGCTAGGTCTTACTTTCAGGGGAGGCTTTATATTTAGCAATTCAGCAAAACCTCTACTAGGTCTTATTTTCTGGGGATGTCTTATTTTAGGGGAAATAGGGTAGCAGTTTGAAAACATGCAAATGTGAGTAGATCAATAGGTACTGCTGGGAAGGTAACGGCACTCCATGCAGTCATGCCAGTGGCCACATGACCTTGGAGGTGTCTACGGACAACGCCGGCTCTTTGGCTTAGAAATAGAGATGAGCACCAACCCCCAGAGTCAGTCACAACTGGACTTAACATCAGGGGAAACCTTTACCTTTACCTTACTCCTATAGCAATGTTTGGGCTGATGCGAAATATCCGTTTCCCTGGAAGGAGAAGGATTTCTCTGCAGTGAGGTTCTCCATAACCAAGGGTTCTTCATCCATGGCTTCGGTCATATTGAAAATATCCAAGGAGACATCTTTTAAAGAGTAGTTTTTTGCAACGTGGAAAATGGAGGCACTACCTTCTGTACCCATGGCACAAAGCCTCACAAGTGTACACAAGTCCCGTTAGGTACACCATTGTGTACTAAAATGCTATTGTGTATTTAAAATGCTCAATGTGACTATGCTCAATGTTCCTGCACTAAAGCTTGATCTACCAAGATTTAGAAGTTTTGTTCTTTTGTAGCAGACCTGTTCCTACCTGTGTTTTCTTTTTCTTTTTTACTTTGGAATACATTTTCTGGTGATGTCAAGAGATCCAGTCACATTTGTTTACTAAGGAGCAATTATCCGTGTATTAGTCTCCTGTTTTTAACATTTTATTCTGTATGTTGATTTTTATGACTGTTTTATTGCTGCTGATGTTTTTATTGTTGGGATATCTGTTTTCTTGTCTTGTTGTTGTTGTTACATTGTTTGTGTTGGGCAAGGCCCCATGTAAGCCGCCCCGAGTCCCTTCGGGGAGATGGGGCGGGGTATAAGAATAAAGTTGTTGTTGTTGTTGTTGTTGTTGTTGTTTGAGCGATTTAGGGGTCCTGGAAGCAAACCCTGACAGATTCTAAGGTACTGTATAAAAAAAGGTTTTCCCCTGACGTTAAGTCCAGTCATGTCTGACTCTGGGTTTTGGTGCTCATCTCCATTTCTAAGCCGAAGAGCCGGCGTTGTCCGTAGAAACCTCCAAGGTCATGTGGCCACTGGCATGACTGCATGGAGCGCCGTTACTTTCCCGCTGGAGCGGTACCTATTGATCTACTCACATTTGCATGTTTTCGAACTGCTAGGTTGGCAGAAGCTGGAGCTAACAGCAGGCGCTCATTCTGGGATCCCTGTGATCCCAGCCATGAAACCCTTTGACAACACATAGAACATAAGCTGTTTGGGTTTGGGGCTCAGTCCACAAGGTCCTCGCATTGCACAGGGTCCCAAGTTCAGATCCAGGGTCACAAGGATTGCAAATATCTCAGAGCTGCAATTCATATTCAAGTCTGCTCCAGTTTCCACCGAAAACTTTGGGAAAGGTAATCCAGGCCTCCTTCCCCAATTCGGGGACTTTGTTTGTGACGTCTTGCGTTCCACGACGTCTATATTTAGTCGGAGGCTGATGCTGCGGCTTTTGCGGTGTGTCTGTTTTCCTCCCTCTGCCCCCTCCCCCACCAACCCCGTCCTACTTTTAATATAAATTATTACACTTGAATCAGCTCCTGGCCTAGATCTGGGAGGAGACGGAGGTTGCGTTGCTGGAATCCACAGACGTCTCCCCACCTCCCTCTGTGGATCCGGTCTGCAAGGAAAACTCAGAGCAAAAACATGACACAAGGAAGGATGAACGGAAGAAGACAGATGTTGGGAGGGAGGAAGGAAGGAAGGCAGAGCACGGCTTTCTTTCTTTCCTTCCTTCCTTTCCAGGTGGAAAGGTCTAGGACAGTGATGGCCAACCTATGACACGCGTGTCAGCACTGACACGCCTAGCCATTTTTGCTGACACGCTGCCACATGCAGATTGGATGACTATGTCTTTTGTGGCCGTGTGATTTGGTCCAGTGGTTTTGTAGTTTACTCCATGGGAATTATGCACATTACATTACATTACATACATACATACATACATACATACATACATACACTTCTATTATTCTATTGTTATTGTAGTATATTATTATATTATTACTATTATATTATTATTATATTATTCATTATTCATGACTACATTGAAACATGCAGATTGATTGGATGACTAATGTCTTTTGTGGCCATATTTGGTGTGATTTGGTCCAGTGGTTTTGCAGTTTACTCCATGGGAATTATGCACTATATATATCTATATATATAAAAGAGTGATGGCATCACGGCAACGCACAAAACAACAAAACTACAGGCCCCCCAACCTCGAAATTTGACAACACAACCCATCATCCACGCCTCTAGGTTGATACAACAAAAAGCAAAGAAAAATAAAGTCCTAATTAGAGGGAGATAAATGATTGTTTTTATCCAATTGCTGCCACTTAGAAGGCTCTAAGCTCTGCCCACTTGGTCTCCTAGCAACCCACTCAGCCCAGTGTTAATAAAAGAATAAAAAATAAAATAAATACAAATAATACAATAAAAACACTAAAAAAATTAATAAAATAAAATACTATAATAACAAAATAACTAAAAATAATACAACAAAATAATAAAATATAATAAATAAAAAAATAAGTTACAATAAAATTAATTTTAAAAAATACAAATAATGTCAAATAAAAATTCCACAACAACTTTTAACCAATACCACCATCACTTTGCCACAGCAACGCGTGGCCGGGCACAGCTAGTATATATGTATATATATATATATATATATATATATATATATATATACACACACACACACACACACACACACACACACAGAGTAGAGTCTCACTTATCCAACATAAATGAGCTGGCAGAATGTTAGATAAGCGAATATGTTGGATAATAAGGAGAGATTAAGGAAAAGCCTATTAAACATAAAATTAGGTTATGATTTTACAATTAAGCACCAAAACATCATATTATACAACAAATTTGACTGAAAAAGTAGTTCAATACGCAGTAATGCTATGTAGTAATTACTGTATTTATGAATTTAGCACCAAAATATCGTGATATATTGAAAACATTGACTACAAAAATGTGTTGGATAATCCAGAACGTTGGATAAGTGAGACTCTACTGTATATCATTCTATTATTCTATTATTATTGTAGTATATTATCATATTATTACTATATTATTATTATTATTATTATTATTATTATTATTATTATTATTATTATTATATTCATTTTTCATGACTACATTGAAACTACAATAGAGAGAAATCAGCATGGAAACTGCAAGAGGTACCATAGATTGGTAGTAAATAGTTTTTGATTTATTAAATACAGTTATATATTACAATTATATATCTTTGTTACTTAAACTACAGTAGAGTCTCACTTATCCAAGCCTCGCTTATCCAAGCTTCTGGATTATCCAAGCCATTTTTGTAGTCAATGTTTTCAATATATCATGATATTTTGGTGCTAAATTCGTAAATACAGTAATTACAACATAACATTACTGCGTATTGAACTACTTTTTCTGTCAAATTTGTTGTATAACATGATGTTTTGGTGCTTAATTTGTAAAATCATAACCTAATTTGATGTTTAATAGGCTTTTGCTTAATCCCTCCTTATTATCCAACATATTCACTTATCCAACGTTCTGCTGGCCCATTTAAGTTGGATAAGTGAGACTCTCCTGTACATACATACACACACACACACACATATATATATATATATAATTCTATTATTCTATTATTATTGTAGTATATTATTATATTATTACTATTATATTATTATTATATTATTCATTATTCATGACTACACTGAAACATGCAGATTGATTGGATGACTAATGTCTTTTGTGGCCAAATTTGGTGTGATTTGGTCCAGTGGTTTTGTTGTTTACTCCATGAGAATTATGCACATTACATACATACATACATACATACATACATATTTCTATTATTCTATTATTATTGTAGTATATTATTATGTTATTACTATTATATTATTATTATATTATTCATTATTCATTACTACATTGAAACTACCATAGAGAGAAATCAGCGTGGAAATTGCAAGAGGTACCATAGATTGTTGTACATGGAAATAATGTTAGTAAATAGTTTTTGATTTATTAAATACAGTTATATATTACAATTATATATTTTTGTTATTTAAACTATATATATTGTAAAATTATGGTTTTTTTCTCAAAGTGACACACTATCCAAGTCATGCTAGGTTTTTTGGTGAATTCTGACACACCTAGTGCAAAAGCTTGCCCATCATTGGTCTAGGAAGGCAAGAAGCAAACCTCTTGCTTTCTGCAACAAGAACAGCTGGATTCTGCAATTAGAAAAGCTGGATTTTGCAACCAGAAATGTTGGTTTTATGCACTCAGGAAAGATCGATTCGGCAACCAGAAAAGCTGGGTTCAGCAACCATAAATGCTACTTTCATGCAACCAGAAAGGTTTCATTCTGAAATCATAAAAGATGGATTCCGAAATCAGAAAAGCTGCATTCTGCAACCAGAAATGGTGGTTTCTGCAATCGGAAGATTTCAAGATGAGTCATGATATCAGAAAAGATGGGTTCTGTTACTAGAAAGGTTGATTTTATTATTATTATTATTACATCACGTCTACCCCGCCCTTCTCACCCATCAGGGGACTCAGGGCGGCTTACAATATAAACACACACACACACACACACACACACACACACATATATATATATATATATATATTCCAGCGAGATTAAAAATTACAATAAAATTAAGAATATACATTAAAATATACATAATTCTACATTTAAATATACATTTAAGGCGCTTTCCATGTCCAGGTGGGGTCTGTCAGTAGGTCATATATTCATATCTCATTTTTGCTGCTACTCATGCTCAAATGCCTGGTCCCATAACCACGTTTTTGTTCTCTTTCGGAAAGACAGGAGGGAGGGAGCCTGCCTGACTTCACTGGGGAGGGTGTTCCATAGGCGGGGAGCCACTACTGAAAAGGCCCTGTCTCTCGTCCCCGCCAGCAGCACCTGTGAGGCTGACGGGACCGTGAGCAGGGCCTCACCTGACGATCTTAAGCTTCGAGGTGAGTCTTAGCGGGAGACACGTTCGGACAGATAAGCTGGGCTGGAACCGTTTAGAGCTTTATAGGCTAAAGCCAGCACCTTGAATTGTGCTCGGTAGCTAATCGGCAGCCAGTGGAGCTGGCATAACAGAGGAGTAGTACGCTCCCTGAACGCCACTCCAGTTAACAACCTGGCAGCCTCCCGTTGGACTAATTGAAGCTTCCGAACAGCCTTCAAAAGCAGCCCCACGTAGAGTGCGTTGCAGTAGTTAAACAGGATGTAACAAGAGCGTGGACCACCGTGGCCAAGTCCAGCTTCCCAAGGTACGGTCGCGGCTGGCGCACAAGTTTTAACTGTGCGAAGGCTCCCCTAGCCACCGCTGAGACCTGGGGCTCCAGGCTCAGCAATGAGTCCAGGATCACACCCAGACTGCGAGCCTGTGTCTTCAAGGACATCCATCCAGCACAGGCTGTAACCCTATACCCTCTTCGGCCTTCCGATTGACCAGGAGGACCTCTGTCTTGTCTGGATTCAATTTCAATTTGTTGGCCCTCATCCAGTCCGACACAGCGGCCAAGCACCGGTTCAGGACCTGAACAGCCTCCTTAGTGACAGGTGGGAAGGAGTGACAGAGCTGGACATCATCTGCATACAGATGACACCTCACCCCAAAACTCCGGATGATCTCTCCCAGCGGCTTCATGTAGATGTTAAACAACATGGGAGACAACACAGAGCCCTGCGGGACCCCACAAGTCAACGGTTGTGGGGCCGAGCAGGCGTCCCCCAAGGACACCATCTGGGACCGACCCTCCAGGAATGAGTGGAGCCACTGCAGAACAGTACCTCCAAGTCCCATTCCCGCGAGGCACCCCAGAAGGATACCGTGATCGACGGTATCGAAGGCCGCTGTGAGGTCCAGCAGAACCAGCAGGGACACACTCCCCCTGTCCAGTTCCCGGCGAAGATCATCGACTAAGACGACCAAGGCTGTCTCGGTATGCAACCAGAAATGGTGGATTCTGCAACCAGAAAAGCTGTATTCTGCAACCCACGTGCACTGAAGCCAGAATCTGACACTGAGCTTCTGTTGTGAACATTTCCGCAAATGCAGTTGCCCAGGAATTGTGCTCAGCCACCTCTGCCTTGACCGGCAACATTGCGCAACTGAGCCAAGGCCCTGAAAGCACCACCCAGCGTGTGTGCATCTGTTTGCAGCATTAAACGCCCATCTATGCCCAGCCTCCGTACACAAACACAATGCCATATGTGCACATTTGTGACCATGAAATGAATCCAGATGTTCGACGTGAAGCAGAAACGCTCCACCACTTACATAAGATGGGAGGCATGCCAAAATGGCGAGATTCCTGCCTTTGCTGCAGCAAAAAGGCTTGAAAGATGCAGGTCTTTCACAGTCTCCAAAAGGACTAGGACAGTAATGGGCAACCTTTTGCGCTTGGTGTGTCAAAATTCACCAAAAAAAACCTAGCATGACTTGGGTGGTGTGTCACTTTGAGAAAAAAACCATAATTTCACAATATGTATAGTTTAAATAACAAAAATGTATAAGTGTAATATATAACTGTATTCAATAAATCAAAAACTATTTACTACCATTATTTCCATGTACAACAATCTATGGTACAGTAGAGTCTCACTTATCCAACGTTCTGGATTATCCAATGCTTTTGACACGAAATAAATAAATCCAAAATGCTCCAAAATCGTCCACTTGCGGGGACTTGTCTATCCAAAGGTTCAACACCTACAGATTGTATTTCAAGCATGATATTCACAAATAATCTGTAATTTTAATTTATGAGGTGCCCATAAATGCGTTTCAGGTTGAAACTGAAATATCTCATTATACAGTAGAGTCTAACTTATCGTTCTGGATTATCCAACGCATTTTTGTAGTCAATGTTTTCAATACATCGTGATATTATGTTGCTAAATTCATAAATACAGTAATTACTACATAGCATTACTGCGTATTGAACTACTTTTTCTGTAAAATTTGTTGTATAAGATGATGTTTTGGTGCTTCATTTGTAAAATCATAACCTAATTTGATGTTTAATAGGCTTTTCCTTAATCTTTCCTTATTATCCAACATATTCGTTTATTCAACGTTCTGCCAGCCCATTGATGTTGGATAAGCGAGACTCTACTGTACTTCTTGCAGTTTAAGCTTCACAAAGTTTCCACACTGATTTCTCTCTATTCTAGTTTCAATATAGTCATGAATAATGAATAATATAATAATCTATATATATAAAAGAGTGATGGCATCAGGGCAGCGGACAAAACAACAAAACTACAGGCCCCCCAACCTCGGAATTTGACAACACAACCCATCATCCACGGCTCTATGTTGATACAACAAAAAGAAAAGAAAAAGAGAAGGGAGATTTTTTTCATATGTGGTGGGGGTGCAAGAAGATCAAATGGTTCTGGAAAACAATACAGAAGGAAATGGAGATCATAATGCAAACAAAACTTGTTTTAAAACCAGAATATTTTTTATTAGGGCTAACGGACTTCTTCAAAGACTCAAACGATGAAAAACTGTTCATATATATGATAAGTGCGGCGAGAATGACAATTGCAAAACTCTGGAAAACTGCGGAGATACCATCACTAGAACAATGGACATTAAAATTGATGGACATAAAAAATATGGACACATTAACGCAGATAATTTCAAAGAAAACAGGGACAAAAACGGACTGGAACAAATTAAGCATTTATCTAAAGGGAAAAAAAATCTGGATATATAGAGGGAATTATTGCTAAAGAATAGACACTTTGGGGCCTTAAGAATATTGTTGCAGGAAAGAACTGGCAAAAACAAGACCTAAATTGCAGAGCAGGGGATCTGGAAGGAAATGTAAAGAGAAGAGAGGGTCGAGGGGGGTTGTGTGGGATTTGTTTTTCTTCCTTCTTCTTCTTTTTTTTTTCTTTTTCTTTCTATCTGTACAAGTGGCCACAAATGACTCTCTCTTTTTATTGTATCATTAAAATCACAAATAAAAAGTTAAAAAAAATAAAATAAAAATAAAATCCTAATTAGAGGGAGAGGAATAATCGTTTTTATCCAATTGCTGCCAGTTTGAAGGCTAAGCTCCGCCCACTTGGTCTCCTAGCAACTCACTCAGCCCAGGGGACAGGCAGAGTTAGGCTTCAATTAGGCCTCTTCCACCCTGCCTATAAAATACAGATTATCTTATTTTAACTGGATTATATGGCAGTGTAGACTCAAGGCCCTTCCACACAGTTATATAACCCATTTAAAATTTTATATTATCTGCTTTGAACTGGATTATCTTGACTCCACACTGCCATATAATCCACTTCAGTGTGCATACTAAACATAAAGACAACCATACAACAGACATTTAATACCACCACTACCTCAACAATTTCTCAACAACACCACCAAACAATGCCACAGCAACATGTGGCCGGGCACAGCTAGTAATAATATAATATAATAGTAATAATATGATAATATACTACAATAATAGAATAATAATAGAATAAATGATATAATAATAACAGAATATAAAAATAGAATATAATGATATAAAATATATTAATAGGATAATAAAATAATAAGATATAATAATAATCTATATCTATATCTATCTATCTATATATATAAAAGAGTGATGGAATCACGGCACCAGACAAAACAACAAAACTACAGGCCCCCCAACCTCCAAATTTGACAACACAACCCATCATCCACGCCTCTAGGTTGATACAACAAAAAGAAAAGAAAAATAAAGTCCTAATTAGAGGGAAAGGAATAATTGTTTTTATCCAATTGCTGCCAGTTTAGAGGGCTAATCTCTGCCCACTTGGTCTCCTAGCAACCAACTCAGCACAGGGGACAGGCAGACTTGGGCCTCAAGCTTCTTCCACAGATTATCTAATTTGCACTGGATTATATGGCAGTGTAGACTCAAGGCCCTTCCACACAGCTATATAACCCATTTATAATCTTATATTATCTGCTTTGCACTGGATTATCTTGACTCCACACTACCATATAATCCACTTCAGTGTGCATTTTATACAGCTGTGAAGAAGGGGCCTCATATAATCCAGTTCTAAGCAGATAATATAAGATTATCAATATACAGTAGAGTCTCACTTATCCAACACCACCAATTTCTCAATACTTTATTTCCCATACCACCATACTTCGCCACAGCAACACGTGGCCGGGCACAGCTAGTATATATTTGTAGGACGGAGTAAACAAAAAAACAACTAGATGAAATGACACCAAGTTTGGCCACAAAACACTTAACAATCCAAGAGGTGACCACTGCGTGTCAGCAAAATTGGCTAGACGTGTCAGTGCTGACACGCGTGTCATAGGTTGGCCATCACTGGACTAGGAACTTGACCTTGCACAATAGGAGAGCCTCCCCCCCCCACCCAAATTGCAACGAAAGGTAGCTTTTGCAGTGAGAAGTGGATGCCAACTTGTCATTGCAAATGTCGAGGCATTTGGGCAAGCGAGGACAAAGGAGGGCATTTTGAGAAGGCAAGCTCCGGAGCCTCTCTATTACATGCCAAGGCAGCCGCCTCATTAAGAGCGGGTTATGATTCAATTATTCAGATGCGGCTGACGGAGGCGGCTCTTTACGGATGAAGGCCCCTGCCACAATGGATCTATTAAAGCGGCGGTCGCTCGGTGTTCCGCAGGTCAAGCAGATGGGCAACTGCCCACTTTCGCGGCCACCCCTTTGGATGACCGGAAAGGTTCCCCTCGTGCCATAAATATCCATAAACGGAGGTGGCTTCGCGGGCACCTTCCCCAAGCGGAGCGTGCCCCCTCCTTTGCACTCGCCGGGCATTCATTATGGATGAGGAAAGAAGGGGATATTTTTAATTTAAGGAAGCAGCCACAGTAGCAAGCTCCCAGGATGGACGGTGACCTTGCTAACAGAGCATGAAATGCACAGTAGAAACACAAACAGCCAACAAAGACTACACATCCCTTTCCCCAAAGGGCAGAGCACCGAAATAACTCTGCTAGGCAACACACCGTCACAAACCGACAAAGATATATCTTGGTTTACATCCTGGTCAACAAGATATTATTATTATTATTATTATTATTATTATTATTATTATTATTATTATTGACACAACGACGTTGTATGACACAGCAAACAAGATAGATATGCTGGATTTCGTTTCACAAAATCACAAGTCGAACACTTCCCAAGCGTCTAGGACTGTGTGATCTTCTAGGCAGATACAGCCGGTCAACATCACTGCGAGGGTGCAGTGAATGATGAATGGTCAGAGGTTTTCTTGTTTTTCTGTCCAAATTGTCCAGTTCCATCGGTGTCCAGTTTATAATGCCAGCAGTATATCTTATGACAGGTATGGCCCAGGTGTTTATGGCCTTGATGGTGTTGCCTCCATTGAGCTTATTATTATTATTATTATTATTATTATTATTATTATTATTATTATTATTATTAGCTATCTAATATGCTATCCTAACAACAACTACTACTACTACTGTGGTGTCGAGGTATTGTTTCTATTAGTAGACACAAACTCAAATCTTTCAGATATTTTGTATGCTTACTTCTAGTTGATGTTGTGGATTTTAAATTGCATTGGGTCTGGTTTTTCTGTGACCTGCTTTCCAAAGCAGATGATGATGATGATGATGATGATTTTATTGTATGACACAGCAAACAAGATAGATATGCTGGATTTCATATCACAAAATCCCAAGTCGAACACTTCCCAAGCATCTAGGACTGTGTGATGTATTTTTGGATGATGCGTGCAGATCCCAGTCGGGTGGCCTTTTGCATTTGGCAGATCGTAATTTTGTCAATGCCTATTGTTTCCAAATGCCGGCTGAGATCTTTTGGCACGGCACCCAGTGTGCCCATCACCACCGGGACCACCTGCACTGGTTTCTACCAGTGTCTTTGAAGTTCAGTCTTGAGGTCCTGATAGCGGCTGAGTTTTTCCTGTTGTTTTTCGTCAATGCGACTGTCACCTGGGATGGCGACATCAATGATCCAACCCTTTTTCTTTTCCACAACTGTGATGTCTGGTGTGTTGTGTTCCAGAACTTTGTCAGTCTGGGTTCGGAAGTCTCACAGTGTCTTTGCGTGCTCATTTTCCAATACTTTTGCAGGTTTGTGATCCCACCAGTTCTTTACTGCTGGGAGCTGGTACTTGAGGCATAAGTTCCAATGGATCATTTGGGCCACATAGTTGTGCCTCTGTTTGTAGTCTGTCTGTGCGGCTTTCTTACAGCAGCTGAGGAGATGATCCATGGTTTCGTCGGTTTCCTTGCACAGTCTGCATTTTGGGTCATCAGCTGATTTTTCGATCTTGGCCTGAATTGCCTTTGTCCTGATGTCTTGCTCCTGGGCTGCAAGGATCAGGCCTTCTGTCTCCTTCTTCAGGGTCCCATTCGTGAGCCAGAGCCAGGTCTTCTCCTTATCAGCTTTTCCTTCAATTTTGTCAAGGAACATTATTATTATTATTAGAGGAACTTTAGAAACCAGCCCAGCCAATGCTCAGGGCTACTAGGCAAGGAAGTCCCGAACATCTTTGCTCTGCAACTCTAACCACTGGAAAGCTTCAGATCTTTGGATAGCATCTTGGAGAGGTCTCCATTGAGGCCCAGCACCTTGGAGAGTCCATCAAAGAGCTCATTCTCTCCTCCCCAATAGGTTCACTGCCTTGGAGAGCTCTAGTTCTCCTTGAACTACCCACAGAAGCAAAGTTCAGCTGTCCATGGTGCTGAACATGGGTCTTTAACGCAGCAGACTTTAAGTATAAAATGATATGAGTCTTAGAATTGGAAGGGACCTCCCTTCTGCCAAGCAGGAAGACACAATCTGATCCCTCCCAACAGATACCCATCCAGTCTCGGCTTAAAAACTTCCAGAGGAGGAGGTTCCAAGGAAGCATGATCTACAGTTGAACAGCTCTGACTGCCAGGAAGTTTTTCCTGATGTTGAAGTGGAAGCTCTTTGCCTTTGTGAAGCCAGCAAATTGTCATCTATGATGCCTTGTTTGATCTATAACTGGGTCTCCGAATCCATTCCAAAGGCCCTCCCACATAGCCATCGCAACATCCTGGAGATCCTTGAGATTTTTAGTTTAGGAAGAATTTTTCTTCCTAAACTCTCATCTCTAGGCCCTGCATGCACTAGAAGTCCCACTAGCAGTGGACTCATAGCACTAAAATTGCCTAGTTAGAAAAGGCCTCAAGCTTTCACTATTATTGACATGGTCACATTTAATCGTCGACAGCCATGGCTCCGTGCTACGAAATTCCTGGGATTTGCAATCTGGAGAGGCACCAGCCGTCTTGGGCAGAGAAAGCTTATAAAGCTATATCTCTCAGGATCTCATAGCATGGGACCATGGCAATTGAAATTATCCCAAACTGCATTAATCCTACAATGGATATGCACCCATGGCCTTCTTGGTGTTGGCACCCAATGCAGTAAACTAGTATTTTCTCCCCAATGCAGTAAACTAGTATTTTCAGGTTGTTGTTATATAGTCATATACAGTAGAGTCTCGGTTATCCAATGTAAACTGGCCGGTAGAATGTTGGATAAGCAAATATGTTGGATAATATGGAGAGATTAAGGAAAAGCCTATTAAACATCAAATTAGGTTATGATTTTACAAATTAAGCACCAAAACATCATGTTATATAACAAATTTGGTAGGAAAAGTAGTTCAATACACAGTAATCCTATATAGTAATTATTGTATTTATGAATTTAGCACCAAAATATCATGATATATTGAAAACATTGGCTACAAAAATGTGTTGGATAATCCAGAACGTTGGATAAGCAAGTGTTGGATAAGTGAGACTTACTGTATTCATATATTATTATTATTACTATATTATAATTTTACTAATATATAATTACCATATTAAAATTTTACTACTATATTATTACTGCATATATATTTATCATTATTATTATTGCTATTGCTATTGCCATTGCTACTCCTACTGTATTACCATTCCAGCAGCAGTCTTTCGGCACAAAGCGTGCTCAAAGACAGTCTTTTCCCCAAAGTTTCTGGATGTGGCCCAGAAAGGCGAACTTCCGAACAATCATCTCAGAAAGTGTGCGCCTTGTTCCTTGAGCTCATCTTCAAAAGAAGGACACTGCTTCTCTATCCACCGTGCCATTGTCGCCTTTGTTTCCCCGAGTCTCAAATTAAAGACTATCTGCTTAACGAAAGAAAAGAGAGACAAGAAAAAGGGAAAGGGGGAACTGATTCATGTTCATTTTCTGAACCTCGACGCAGCGTCAAAGGACGTCTGGCAGGCGTTCATATTCTTCCTGGCTGATCATAATCGAGGGAATATATTAATATCCGCTCTGTTAATTTGCCCTCGCCTGGCTTCGAAATGGCTAAAGAGCCTTTTTTCGTCTCTCTCGCTCGGAGAACAACGCAAATTAATTCAGCCTTTTATTGAGACAATCCATCGCTGTTTCTTGTGGGAAGAATGGGAGCGAACCTGGCTTTGAGATGTGTCAGTTCAAGTGGTGCCAAACTGCATTCATTCCCCAGTGTAGACACGCCTTACTACTGACACAGTACAATTTTTTTTCATGTCAGGAGCGACTTGAGAAACTGGTGTGAGAGAATTGGCTGTCTGCAAGGATGTTGCCCAGGGGATGCCTGGATGTTTGATGTTTTACAATCCTTGTGGGAGGCTTCTCTCATGTCCGACAGACGGGGGCTCATCCCACGCCCCGGATTCGAACTGCCAACTTTTCAGTCAGCAGTCCTGCTGGCACAAGGATTTAACCCATTGCACCACCGGCACAGTGTAATATACCATATAATATTCCACACCTCACAACCTCTGAGGATGCCTGCCATAGATGTGGGTGAAACGTCAGGAGAGAATACTTCTGGAACATGGCCACACAGCCTGAAAGACATACAACAACCCTGTGATCCCGGCTATGAAAGCCTTCGACAACACATGTAATATACCATATTTACTCGAATCTAATGCTCATCTTTTTGGGTCGAAATGACCTCTCCAAACTTAAGAGTATGTGTGAAATTTGTGTCATACAGTCATCTTAGTGCTGAGCCAAAGCCAAAGGGGACGTTGCTTCAGGAGCTCCTCTTTGAGGGACATCACCTCAACGTTGTGCAATTCTGGGATGTGTAGTTTGGCGAGGCATCAGCATCCAAGGCACAAGACCTTGTCAAACTGAAGGTTCAAGGAAATGAAAGTGGAATCATTCAACAGCATAAGTACACCTCAAGGTTTCGTTTTATGTGGCTGGAAGCTATTGTGTCCTAACACTTTTGTTTTTATCCTAAGCAGGCAGCAACTGTAATGAGCACCTTTTTGGCCCAAATAACAAAGAGGGCACTTTTGGTTGCTGTGCATTACATTCACAATACTTTATTGTGCGCACTCAGAAGAAGACATACAAGCCACACTAAACACCTTCGCAGAAGCATACTAGAAGCTCAGCCTCTCACTGAACATGGAGAAAACCAAAGCTCTTCCAACAGGCACCAGCTAATCCCTCTGCAATGCCAGGTATACAGATTAATGGTGTAACATTAGAAAATGTGGGCCATTTCCGCTACCTCTCCACAAAAGTTAACATCGACACTGAAATACAACACCGGCTGAGCTCTGCGAGTGCAGCATTTTTCAGAATGAAGCAGAGAGTGTTTGATGAACAGAACATCCGTAGAGAAACCTAGGTGCTTGTTTATAAAGCCATTCCCCTCCCAACCCTGTGAAACGTGGATGGTCTACAGACATCACACCAAACTCCTGGAGTGTTTCCATCAGCGTTGCCTCTGAAAAATACTGCAAATCTCTTGGGAAGACAGGCGGACAAATGTCAGCGTGCTTGAGGAAGCAAAGACCACCAGCATTGAAGCCATGCTCCTACGCCATCAACTCTGCTGGACTGGGCACGATGTCCGAATGCCCAAGATCACCGTCTCCCAAAGCAGTTGCTCTACTCCGAACTCAAGAACGGGAAACGTAATGTTGATGGGCAGGAAAAAAGATTTAAAGTTGGCCTCAAAGCTGTGGCATAGACATTGAGAACTGGGAAGCCCTGGCTCTTGAGCGCTCTAATTGGAGGTCAGCTGTGACCAGCAGTGCTGCGGAGTTCGAAGAGGCACAAATGGAGGGCTTAAGGGAGAAACGTGCCAAGAGGAAGGAGCGTCAAGCCAACCCTGACCAGGACCGCCTTCCATCTGGAAACCGATGTCCTCACTGCGGAAGGGAGAACATGCGGGTCAAGAATAGGTCTCTTCAGCCATCTACGGACACACCGCCAAGATTGAAGACAATCGTCCTCGAACTACGAGGGATCGCCTTGATAGAGGCTATTGATTAAAGTGATTAAGAAGCTTTGCTGACAACTTGAACTAAAGAGAACCCCTCAACCTTTTTCCTTTCTGTAAGATTGAGGAGACAGCAATAGAGAAGTTAACCTTTGTCTGTTATTCTGTGATGCATTTGTGGTTAGCAAGCTAGGACAAATGTTCCAAGTGGGGATAAAAAGTTGCTCCGTTGGTCATTGTCACATTGCTCAAGATGCTCAAGATGGTGCGGGGGAGAGACAAAGAAACAAGATGTCAGCAGAATGAAACCCCAAGCCGGAGGAAGGGAGTCAGGTCAAGTCTACTAGGTCAAGATGACCCAGAGAGATGTATAGGAAGAAAAGTCCCTCTCCCATCCAGATGTACCCTCACCCACTTCCTTTTGGTCTTTGTTTTGCGAAACCATAACCATAAGCATAATTAAAAATAGTATAGAAAAGTTAAGAAATACATACATAAGGGAAATGAAATTGTTGACCTAAGACGTCTGAAATTGTTGATGTAAGATGTTTATTACTGGCTATAAAAGCAGTGGCCCTCGACTCATTCGGGGCAGAAGTCCTTTGAATAGAACTCTCCGGAGTTCTGACTGTTCTGCCACTTCACAGCTGTGCAAGGAAAATAAATGAGATTCTGCTTTACCTCTGGAGACTGGTCTCTCATCATTTGCTGCCTACTGCCACGGACCACACGGAGACCCCAAGCCGGGGGTCCCCAACATTTCTGGTGCCCAACGTGGGGCGAAAGGCAGGAGTGCTGGCTTGGCGGGACGCTAGGAGTTGTTGTCAACTCGTTCCGTGAAGGCGACCGCTGCCCGGTCAAGGCGATCGACCAAGAGGACGAGAAACGGGATCCCGAAATAACATCAGACCGTCCCTTCTCGCTCGACCAGATAGGCTGCCATCGCCAGCGGGAACACTCCACCCGAGAGAGAAGTTCAGAAATCTCGTCCCCGGGAACGGCAGGGAATGCCAGGCATCAGGACCAGGCAAGTAGAGTTTTTGTTTCGGGGAAGAAAAAAGTCTAGACTAGTAAACAGAAAGACACATCAGGGTGAGAGGTTGAGATTGCCCATTTGAGAGTGTGCCACAACCAGATAGGTACCACCCTAGGAGGAAAATAGGGCAGGGAGAGAGTAAGAAATGCCACACCCCATTAGAGTGTATGATGAGGAATTTTTCTAAGTTTAGACCAGCAAATACTTTATTGTGCGCACTCAGAAGAAGACATACAAGCCACCCTAAACACCTTTGCAGAAGCATACAAGAAGCTCGGCCTCTCATTGAACATCGAGAAAACCAAAGTGCTCTTCCAACAGGCACCCGCTAATCCCTCTGCAATGCCAGGAATATAGCTTAATGGTGTAACATTAGAAAACGTTGACTATTTCCGCTACCTTGGCAGCCACCTCTCCACAAAAGTCAACATCGACACTGAAATACAACACCGGCTGAGCTCTGCGAGTGCAGCATTTTTCAGAATGAATCAGAGAGTGTTTGATGATCAGAACATCCGTAGAGAAACCAAGGTGCTTGTTTATAAAGCCATTCCCCTCCCAACCCTGTGAAACATGGACGGTCTACAGACATCACACCAAACTCCTGGAGCGTTTCCATCAGCGTTGTCTCGGAAAAATCCTGCAAATCTCTTGGGAAGACAGGTGGACAAATGTCAGCATGCTTGAGTAAGCAAAGACCATCATCATTGAAGCGATGCTCCTACGCCATCAACTCCGCTGGACTGGCCACGTTGTCCGAATCCCATCACCGTCTCCCAAAGCAGTTGCTTTACTCCGAACTCAAGAACGGGGAACGGAATGTTGGTGGGCAGGAAAAGAGATTTAAAGATGGCCTCAAAGCTGTGGCATAGACACTGAGAACTGGGAAGCCCTGGCCCTTGAGCGCTCTAATTGGAGGTCAGCTGTGACCAGCAGTGCTGCGGAGTTTGAAGAGGCACGAATGGAGGGCTTAGGGGAGAAACGTGCCAAGAGGAAGGAGCGTCAAGCCAACCCTGACCGGGACCGCCTTCCACCTGGGAACCGATGTCCTCATTGCAGGAGAACATGCAGGTCAAGAATACACACCCAAGATGGAAGACAATCATCCTCAAACTATGAGGGATCGCCTAAGTAAGTAAGTAAGTAAGTGCTTTATTGGGTTTCAGGGCTTGGGAAACGGAGGTGCGCATTAGATCCGATGGCGCATGAGACCCGAGTCATTACGGGTGCATCCACGCCACCAACGTGTTGCCAGAAGTGCTCGGTCACGGCCTGGCAAGTACAGCTCTTTCGAATGTGAATCTGTCTAGCTGTGAACTTCAGGCACGACGCATTAAAAACATGGTTGTTCTGGGGTTTGTATTTTCCGAGCTTGTCTTGTTTGGAGGCTCTGGCCCTGCTGGGTCTCCTCTCCCTCCGCTCTCTTCTCCCTTGTTCCCTCCTGCCGGCTGAGCTTGTCAAACACAGTCCCCGCTGCGGAGCATCAAAAGGCCGCATTAAAGTTGCGCCGCCGGATTGGGGATCTGGTGTCCATCTTTGGAAACAGCGAGCAGGAGCCCCGCGGAGGGGAAAAGCATCAGCAGCCGCATCAACAGCCGCGGGGGGCTAAAGCGTTATCGATGTACCTTCAGGAGAGAGGAGGAAAAGGTCTTCTGCCGAGCCAGGGTTTAAAGAAGCAACTGGAACTCAACTTTGGGCCAAAAGAAAGAAAATAAAATCCCATTGCAGTATGATCAAAACGAGGCATGTCCATTTTATTGCTACGAAGGATTTTCATGTCTATTCATACATCTATATACAACAGGCATGGGCAAATCTATATATATAAAAGGGTAATGAAATTTGGACAGTGAGCAAAACAACAAAACTACACATCACAGAACCATGAAACTTGGCAACACAACCCCCCATCCTTGCCCCTAGGTTCCGACAACAAAAAGAAAAGAAAAATAAAGTCCTAATTAGAGGGAGAGGAATAATTGTTTTTATCCCATTGCTGCCAGTTAGAAGGCTAAGCTCCGCCCACTGGGTCTGCTCCCAGTTAGAAGGCTAAGCTCCGCCCACTAGGTCTCCTAGCAACCCACTCAGCCATTTAATGGCGCCCAGGCCCTCTTCAATCAGGCCTCTTCCCCACTGCCTATAAAATACAGATTATCTGATTTGAACTGGATTATATGGCAGTGTAGACTCAAGGCCCTTCCACACAGCTATATAACCCATTTATAATCTTATATTATCTTCTTTGAACTAGATTATCTTGACTCCACACTGCCATATAATCCACTTCAGGCCCTTCCACACAGCTATATAACCCATTTATAATCTTATATTATCTGCTTTGAACTGGATTATCTTGAGTCCACACTGCCATATAATCCACTTCAGTGTGCATTTTATATAGCTGTGTAGAAGGGGTCTCATATAATCCATACCACCATACTTTGCCACAGCAACGCGTGGCGGGGCACACCTAGTGATAATAATAAAAAAATAAACTTTATTTATATCCCGCCCCATCTCCCAATACGGGGCTCGGAGCGGCTAACAACGTAAAAGGCAAATATTCAGTCCAACAAATAAATGAAATGTATTGTTGTTGTCAGGGGCCCCTTGTGGCATAGTGTGTTAAAGCACTGAGCTGCTGAACTTACGGACCAAAAGGTCCCAAGTTCAAATCCCAGGAGCAGAATGAGCGCCTGCTGTTAGCCCCAGCTTCTGCCAACCTAGCAGTTCAAAAACATGCCAATGTGAGTAGATCAATAGATACTGCTCTGGCGGGAAGGTAACGGCGCTCCATGCAGTCATGCCAGCCACATGACCTTGGAGATGTCTATGGACAATGCCGGCTCTTTGGCCTAGAAATGGAGATGAGCACCAACCCCCAGAGTCGGACATGACTGGACTTAACGTCAGGGGAAACCTTTACCTTATTGTTGTTGTCAGAGATCTTGCAAAACTATAACTCCCAGCTTTGCTAACCAGATCCTTCCCAGGCTGGGATTACACATAATATGGATAATCACTGGCTGCAGTGTTGCAACTGCCCCAAAGGGCTAGTGGCCTCTCCAAACTACAATTCCCAGGATTCCATAGCATTCAGCCATAGCCGCTTAAGTGGCATAGGATAGCTAAATGCTATGGGATCCTGGGAGTTGTAGTTTGGAGAGGCACCTTCTTTGGTAAAGAAAGCCAAAAACCTTGTGAAACTATACCTCCCAAGATCCCATCTCATTCAGCCGAGCCAGTTCAAGTGGCATAGGATGGCTTAATGTTAGGCGATCCTGGGAGTTGTAGTTTGGAGAGGCACCGGTCTTCTTTGGCAAAGAAAGCTGAAAACTTTGTGGAACTATACCTCCCAAGACCCCATCTCATTCAGCCAAACCAGTTCAAGTGGCATAGGATGGCTTAATGTTAGGGGAGCCTGGGAGTTGTAGTTTGGAGAGGCACCATCAAGGAAGGCCTTCTCCTCATCTTTCCATCATTCTTTATATCCCATCATCCACCGCAAGGATTTAATGCCCTTACTTCCATTATCCCCGAATGGGTTCCCCTCCACCTCCAATGCCGAACAAACCCCGACTTCCCTTACAAGGATCAACAGAAGAGGCAATTTCCTTCAAAGCGTAAAAAACCCAATATATTATTTACTTACCGCATTTACACTCGAAGGAGTTTAATTATTCATCGGGCTTGATATTAGCAAAGTGCCTTCCGTGAGTCTTTTTTCCTCGCTTTCCTTAAATCAGCAGTCATGTCAAGAAAAAGGAAAAAGCATTAACAAGATGGGCAAAAGGGGAGCCAATGTGATCCCTGAATCCCATGGAACCCATACATTTCCATTTTTTTTAGAAGATTGGCCATTCTAAAGCATTTTTCAGAGTTGTTGTTTTAAAAATCACCACTAACACCAGTGGACAACTAGTCAATGCTGTTTTTGGGAAATGAGCATTTTTAGCAATCGGACCCTACTTTTGTTTATCAATCCTGGACTCTAGCTTCGATGATGATGATGATGATGATGATGATGATGATGATGATGATGATGATGATGATGATGATTAGCTATTGCTACGTCTCACCTGCATTTAAGGTAAAGGTAAAGGTTTTCCCCTGACATTAAGTCCAGTCATGTCCAGTATTTGGATAACTGGAAAAATTTGAAGCTATCTCTTCTTGGCAAAATCTCAATTATCAAAATGAATGTGTTACCCAAATTGCTCTACTTATTCCAGTCGTTCCCAATTATAAGGAATCTAAGCATTTTTAATATTTGGCATAAAGACATTTCCAAATTCATATAGCAAAATAAAAAGCCGAGGATAAATCGGACAAATTTCTCTCTTTTTCCTTTTTTCTTCTTATATTCTCTCTCTTATATCATTTCCTACTTTCTATAAACAATCAGTGTTCTCCCACTTTCGATGTGAAAACTCTATTACTTGCATATTTCTTTTTTAACCTCAAGCACAAAATTTCCAATAAAAATATTTCAAAAAAAAAGTCCAGTCATGTCCAACTCTGGGAATTGGTGTTCATCTCCATTTATAAGCCCAACAGCTGGTGTTGTCCGTAGACACCTCCAAGGTCATGTGGCCGGCATGACGGCATGGAGTGCCGTTACCTTCTCGCCGGAGCAGTACCTAATGATCTACTCACATTTGCATGTTTTCGAACTGCTAGGTTGTCAGAAGCTGGGGCTAACAGCGGGTGCTCACTCCGCTCCCCAGATTCGAACCTGCGACCTTTCAGTCTGCAAATTCAACAGCTCAGCGGTTTAACACGTTGCATCACTAGCATAGTAATATTAGTATTAGTATTCGTATTAAATGTATAATTATGTATGTTTTCAATGTATACTCTTAATTTTATTGTAATTTTTAATCTCGATGGATTTTAAATCTGATGTAAACTGTTTTATGATGTATATGTTTGTATTGTAAGCCGCCCTGAGTCCCCTGAAGGGTGAGAAGGGCGGGGTAGAAGTGATGTAATAAATAATTAATAAATAAATAGTACAGTAGAGTCTCACTTATCCAAGCCTCACTTATCCAAGCCTCTGGATAATCCAAGCCATTTTTGTAGTCAATGTTTTCAATATATCGTGATATTTTGGTGCTAAATTCGTAAATACAGTAATTACAACACAACATTACTGCGTATTGAACTACTTTTTCTGTCAAATTTGTTGTATAACATGAAGGTTTGGTGCTTAATTTGTAAAATCATAATGTAATTTGATGTTTAATAGGCTTTTCCTTAATCCCTCCTTATTATCCAAGATATTCGCTTATCCAAGCTTCTGCCGGCCCGTTTAGCTTGGATAAGTGAGACTCTACTGTATTATATTTATATCCTGCTTTTCTCATTCTCAAGAGAGACTTAAAGTGGCCAAGACTAAACATCATTTGTTTGATCTGGTTTGTTCGCATTATCTTTATGGCATTGAATATTTGCCATTCTTGCTAATACTGATAATATTATCGGATTCCGGACTTTGCAAGACCGGAGCAGAGCTCCTGCAGATCTTCAAGGTCTCCCATTCAAGAGAACCGTCTCAAGGTCTGCAATCTCCTTGGGTCTTAATGCACAAAGGCCCACATTGGTATTCAAGGAAAGAAAGAGTCACCGGAGAGAGCAATATTTATGGCTTTGCAAAAGAGGAAGAGCGGCTGCCAGGCAGTGGCTTCCCATCCTTTCTCTTGTCTCTTGATGCTTTTGGGGGGGAAGAAAAGCAAAAGCCTTTGCCAAGAGGGAACGCTTCGTCACTTTGATCACGGAAAGCAATTCAGTCAGTGATTTTGGCACCGAATCCCTTATTAGCTCACCCAGTGATGCAAACGCATCGCGTCCGATTCTGTAAAATCATCTCCAAACCAAGCTGTTTTTATGAAAAATACATGCCATGCTGCCCCCACTTTGTTCTTCTGGATCAATGCAGCAAGAAGGTAGTTCTCTTGCTTCCTAGAATTGAAAGGGACCCCCAAGGCCATCCATTCCAACCTCTCTTCTGTCAGGTAGGAAGACACAAGCAAACCATAGAATCCTAGGGTTGGAAGGGACCCCCAAAGGCCATTCATTCCAACCCTATTCTGCCAGGCAGGAAGACACACTCCTAACCTTCCCGACAGATGGCCACCCAGCTTCTGCTTACAATAATAACTCTAATAATAATAATCATCATCATCATCATCATCATCATCATCATAATCCAGTGCAGGTGGTCCCGGTGGTGATGGGAACACTGGGTGCCGTGCCAAAAGATCTCAGCCGGCATTTGGAAATAATAGACACTGACAAAATTACGATCTGCCAACTGCAAAAGGCCACCCTACTGGGATCTGCACACATCATCTGAAAATACATCACACAGTCCTAGCGACTTCTGATTTTGTGATATGAAATCCAGCATGTCTATCTTGTTTGCTGTGTCATACAATAAAATAATAATAATAAATGTAATAATAATAATAATAATAATAATAATAATAATAATGGACTCATAGAATCCTATAGTTAGAAGGGACCCCAAAGGCCATCCATTCCAACCCTATTCTGCCAGGCAGGAAGACACAATCCTATCCTTCCCAACAGATGGCCACCCAGCTTCTGTTTACAATAATAACACTAATAATAATAACAACAACAGTAAATGTAATAATAATAATAATAATAATAATAATAATAATAATAATAATAATGGAATCATAGAATCCTATAGTTAGAAGAGACCCCCAAAGGCCATCCATTCCAATCCTATTCTGCCAGGCAGGAAGACACACTCCTAATCTTCCCAACAGATGGCCACCCAGCTTCTGTTTACAATAATAACTAATAATAATAATAATAATAATAATAATAATAATAAATGTAATAATAATAATAATGGAATCATAGAATCCTATAGTTAGAAGGGACCCCCAAAGGCCATCCATTCCAATCCTATTCTGCCAGGCAGGAAGACACAATCCTATCCTTCCCGACAGATGGCCACCCAGCTTCTGCTTACAATAATAACACTAATAACACTAATAATAATAATAATAATAATGTAATAATAATAATAATAATAATAATAATAATAATAATAATAATAGAATCATAGAATCCTAGGGTTGGAAGGGACCCCTAAAAGCCATCCATTCCAACCCTATTCTGCCAGGCAGGAAGACACAAACTAATCCTTCCTGACAAATGGCCACTCAACCTCTGTTTGAAGACCTCCAAGAGAAGGAAGGAGACTCCATTGGCTCCCCAAGAAATTGATATTCAACTACAACGGGGAGGGATCATCAAAGGCCATCTAGTCCACCCCAATTCTGCCACACAGGAAAATACAATCCTTCCCGATTGATGGCCATCCAAACTTTGTTTAAAGACCCCCAGAGAAAGAAGAATACTCTGTCATACTCCCAAGGAATTCATATCCCACTCCAACTCAAAGGGATCACTGAAAGTCATCTACTCCAGCCCCATTCTGCCACACAGGAATACACGATTCAATCCTTCCCGACAGATGGCCATGCAAGTTTAAAATCCTCCAGAGAAGGAGAATCTACTGGACTCCAGATGCAAAGAGTCTTTTACTGTTTGAGGAAAGCCTAGCTTTTCCGTCCAACTTTTGTGACAGAGCACCACCTATTGTCAAAATGAATTATGAAAGACCTGCAGAAGAAATTATTTGTGGGATGGAGATCTGCATCTACATGAGAGAATTAAAGAAGTATGGCATCAATTTCAGTGCCTTGAAATCCTGGAAGTTATAGTTTGACACAAGGCTGCGGTGTAGATGCAGCCTTCATTAAGGAAGAAACCTGGAATAATAATAATAATAATAATAATAATAATAATAATAATAATAATAATAATAATGTATATACTCGAGTATAAGCCTAGTTTTTTTTAAATCAATTTTTATTAATGCTTTTCAACATAAAATTAAAGTAGGACCGAAATATAACATAAGGGAAGAGAGGAGGAGGGAAAAGAAAGGACAAAAAATATGAAAAACATATACAAAAACATATACAGTAGAGTCTCACTTATCCAAGCTAAACGGGCCAGCAGAAGCTTGGATAAGTGAATATCTTGGATAATAAGGAGGGTTTAAGGAAAAGCCTATTAAACATCAAATTAGGTTATGATTTTACAAATTGAGCACTAAAACATCATGTTAGACAACAAATTTAACAGAAAAAGTAGTTCAATACGCAGTAATGTTATGTTGTAGTTACTGTATTTACGAATTTAGCACCAAAATATCACGATATATTGAAAACATTGACTACAAAAATGGCTTGGACAATCCAGAAACTTGGATAAGTGAGGCTTGGATAAGTGAGACTCTACTGTACAAATTTTTACAAAATTTCCATGACAGGAAGGTAAGGAAGGGGGGGGGGAGGAGAAATAGAAGAAAAACCAAAATCTATATATATATATGAGTGATGGCATCACAGCGACCAACAAGACAACAAAACTACAGGCCCCCCAACCTCAAAATTTGACAACACAACCCATCATCCACACCTCTAGGTTGATACAACAAAAAGAAAAGAAAAATAAAGTCTTAATTAGAGGGAGAGGAATAATAGTTTTTAGCCAATTGCTGCCAGTTAGAAGGCTAAGCTCTGCCCACTTGGTTTCCTAGCAACCCACTCAACCCAGGGGACAGGCAGAGTTAGGCCTCACAGGCCCCTTCCACACTGCCTATAAAATACAGATTATCTGATTTGAACTGGATTATATGGCAGTATAGACTCAAGGCCCTTCCACACAGCTATATAACCCATTTATAATCTTATATTATCTGCTTTGAACTGGATTATCTTGACTCCACACTGCCACATAATCCACTTCAGTGTGCAGTCGGACACAACTGGACTTAATGTCAGGAGAAAATCTTTACCCTTTACCTTAACTACCACCAATTCCTCAATACTTTATTTCCCATACCACCAGACTTCGCCACAGCAATGCGTGGCCGGGCACAGCTAGTTAATAATAATAATACAAGAAAAGGAAAAAAAAACCAAAATAAAACAGTTTTTTGTGGTAAAATTAGGTGCCTCGGCTTGTATTCGGGTCGGCTTATACTCGAGTATATACGGTATATTATATACTGCATTATATGGCAGTGTAGATGGTGGTATGGTGCTGGAAAGGTCCCCCAAAGGCCATCTAGTCCAGCCCCATTCTGCCCTACATTGAATTACAATTATAACTGAAGTGCAATAATCCTTCACTGGTGATGCACCAAAGACCTTGTCAAACTACAACTCTCAGGACTCCATCACCTTGGCAGTTTAAGTGGCATCAAGCTGTATTCCTTTCCTCCCTTTAAATCCAGCTTGCTGCTAAGAAACTGCATTGTATTGTCTCTCTTTTCCGTTTTGAAAGGCCTATCTCACTTGATAGATCTCTTAAAACCCACTCTTTTGGGAGGAAAAGTCAAGTTGAAAGAAAGAAAAGGAGGAAGCTTTAGAGAAGTGAACAAAAGAGGTATTAGCCTCCTTTGCCCCAGACCTGATGGAAGCAAGTGCCGATGATAATCCACTCCACTCAGAGCCACCGCAGGCCTATCTCTTGCAACATTATCACATAATGCAATGCTTCTGGTATGAAAGACAACCCAATTAAACCCCAAGCCCAGCAAATCCCCCTTCCATGATATATTGGGAGGATCAGGTTACAATGTGTTGTCAAAGGCTTTCATGGCCGGGATCACAAGGTTGTTGTATGTTTTCCGGCCTGTATGGCCATGTTCCAGAAGTATTCTCTCCTGACGTTTCGCCCACATCTGTGGCAGGCATCCTCAGAGGTTGTGAGGCATGGAGAAAACTAAGCAAAGAGGTTAATATATATCTGTGGAAAGTCCAGGGTGAGAGAGATCAGTGTGAATGCTGTAGTTAATCACCTTAATTAGCATTGAAAAGCTTATCTGCTGTCTTCTTCCTGCCTCTGGGGCATCCTTTGTTTAGAGTCGTTAACTGCCCTTGGTTGATTCATGTCTGGAAATCCTCTGCTTTCAGAGTGTTGCTCCTTATTTACTGTTCTGATTTTTGAGTTTTTGAGTTGAACCAACCTGGACACAATATATTATTTGAGAACACAAATACCAAATTTATTTAATGCTTAGACCATAGGTCTTTCGCATGCAAGACAAACAACAACAACAACAATTCTTTATTGATTAGTCACTTTTGACCATATCAAAACATGTAAAACATACAATACGAACACACTTACGCATACATACAATAAAACCATGTAAAGATACAAAACATTCCGACCTGCGGCCTAATAATCCGCTCCTAAACAAATACAGAGTAAAAAGGTTAAAATTAGTAATTTCCTAAGGAAAGGTTTGAGCAAGGACAGGGGTAAGTAAAACAGGTGTCTTGTCCGTAATAAATTTTAAGTTTGGATTTTGTTAGTGACAATAATGTATCAGCTCTCAGCTTCCATCTTCTCATGAATGGCCAGCACTTTTTGTGTAAAAAGGGCCAGTTTTAAAATAGAGTTTTTATCTGAACCCTGTAGAAGGATATGCAATTTCTCCTTATTCTCTAAGTGAGTATGATTCTCCAGCAGAGGGTCTAAATAGAGAGATCGAATCCTGGTGTAGTAGGAGCATTTTAAGAAAAAATGTTCTGAGTCCTCCACTTCTGCATCTACCTCACGACACCCACAGGTTCTCTGCGTATAGGGGATATTCTGATGTCTACCTAGCTTGGACTTAATGTCGAGCTGCTCGAATCTAGCCCGGGTAAAAAGTTTTCTAATATATAATGGAAGAGCAAGACAAACAAAAAAAATACACAAAAGCCAGACCATCAAATACAATATAAAACATGCTATTAAAACTGTTGTCGACCGCGTTTTAGGGGATCGGGCCCTTAAGGAGAGAGCCGATCCGGTCCTGAGAGAACGGACCTTGGCGGAGCCAATAGGAAAATATGAGCCGCAATACAACCTGAAGCCGAAATGAAGAAGGTCCGCCAAAGTTGAAGGAAAATCCGCCAAGGAGTCTTTATTGAGCGATTCAGCTGAAAAGGACTCTAGTAGTGATCATTCAGTCTACTAGGGTACCACATAATCAAAATAAAGCCATATTTATACAAAGTTTCAGTCTGACAGCCCTTTGAATTTCCCGCCTCGCTCCCCCGCCCATCTGATTGCTGATAGGCTAGAAGGTTGAACGAGGCGGGCTTTCGTTTCCCGCCTTGCTCTGTTGGCCCAATAGGGAGCTGCTTTTTGTCTCTACTCGAGCCAATCAGGAGGGAGAAGGCGGGAGTTATTGAAACAATAAAGTGACAGGGCAGGAAAGATCGGATTAATTCCTGCTGGACCGATTTCTAAAGGGATTAATGACAGCAATCAAGGATATCCGGGTTTCTGTCACGTACACAGATTTTAGATATGCCTTGGGGTGTCAGAGGTGGAAGTAGAGATGGGTGGTGATGAGCCATAATTGACAGGCTCTGCAGGGCGCCTTCCTGAGGTGTCCTGGTTTTTTCTTTGGGTGAAATATGACAATGTTTGCCTTAGGGCGAATCACCTTTAGGACAACACTCCGAATTCGGCGACTCAAGCCCTATATTGTCCATGCAATCTGAATTTGATTGGGTTAAGCGGTGGCAGATTATCCTTTTGTTTTTGGGAAGGGAAGCCTGGGTCATAGGAAATGGGATAGGTTCTGGGGTTCAGGTTGAGTTCAAAATATTTCCTATTTGATTTCATGACTTGGCAATTATATGAAATAAAATGAAAAATAAAATAAAGTTGGAATATAAACCCTGCTGGGAAGAATACATATTTTCCGGGGATCCCAAAGAGTACAAATACATATAGGCAGACAGATAGATTTCATGGAAATAAGGGAGAATCCATAAAAGTGAGTTACATTGCATAAAGGGGAATCATGAATGATATAAACAATTGAAAATATTTGATAAGAACAAAGTTCATAACATCTGGAGAACCCAGCATGGAAATTCATAAAAGTGGAGTTTTAGCAGCATGATTTTACAATTCATGAAGTTGTTATCTCTTGCCTCAGAGTGCAGGGATAATCCACAGTAAACTCCAGTAAAAAGTCTCAATCACCTTCTACTATAAATATATGGAATATAGAACATAAAGTCTTGATTTTTGAACTATCTTTTACAAAGTCCTGGGGGGAGGGTGGTCACCTCGATCACAAAACCCTATATAAATCATTAAAACGTTAAAATGCTGCAAATATCAATGTCAGGATATGCCCTTCAAATACTACATATTTCATGGATTAGCACCAACATAATTAAAAACAAGATAAAACCAAGTAAGTACAGCATTATTAAAATCCAAGCAGGGAACACATTGGATATAAAAAAAACTATTTGGTATTTGGTATTGGAGAACACAGAAATGCTTGACCACTCCAACAACTATCATGTCAGACTACACAGAGAAGCCATTGAAATTCACAAGCATGTGGGCAACTTCAACAGAAAGGAGGAAACCATGAAAATGCACAAAATCTGGCTACTAGTATTAAAAAACTCTAAAATCAGAACAGTAAATAAGGAACAACACTCTGAAAACAGCCGCCCTGAGTCCCCTGATGGGTGAGAAGGGCGGGGTAGAAGTGATGCAATAAAATAAATAAAACAGAGTATTTCCAGACATGAATCAACCAAGGGCAGTTAACGACTCTAAACAAAGGATGCCCCAGAGGCAGGAAAAAGACAGCAGATAAGCTTTTAAATGCTAATTAAGGTGATTAACTTTTTGAGTTTTGAAAAAAGGGCTGAAAAACTAGGCTTATACTCGAGTATATGCAGTAACTCAAAGGTATCATGCTTTTTTTTCGTGTCAGGAGCGACTTGAGAAACTGCAAGTCACTTCTGGTGTGAGAGAATTGGCCGCCTGCAAGGACGTTGCCCAGAGAACGCCCTGATGTTTTACCATCCTGTAAGAGGGTTCTCTCATGTCCTTGCATGGGGAGCTGGGGCTGACAGAGGGAGCTCATCTGTGCTCTCCCGGGATTCAAACCAGCAACCTTCAGGTCAGCAAACCAATCTTCAGGTTAGCAGTCCTGCCTGCACAAGGGTTTAACGCATTGCGCCATCGGGGGCTCCTAGATATCATGCTACCTTATAGGGAAAAAGAAGGACTTATTATTATTATTATTATTATTATTATTATTATTATTATTATTATTACATCTGAGTGCAATTCCTACCAAGTGCTGGGGATGATGGGTTATAATCCAAGCTATTCGGAGGACGCCTGATTGGAAAGGGAGGCTTTCTCCATCGTTTACGTCCATGTCGCTGTCTTCTCTCCTTCCCCAATTCCGAGACCCATCCGCATGCCAAGCACAATCCTTTTAATTGGCCGTGTTCCTTGCGGGCAGAGACCTTGCAAGAGCTCGTTTAAGGCTCATTTCTCTCTAATTAAAAGACACGAGACGATGTGACCTTTCTCCACGGCCTGAGAGTCAAAAGCACAGGGAGGCAGCTCTCAACCTGAAAAGCAATGCAATATATAAAAACCTGCAAAATATAAATATTAAAATAGAATTACATCCTATCCTGGCGATGGCATTATTATTATTATTATTATATTAATTTTAACCAGTTTTTATCTCTTAAGCAGCTCTCAACCTGAAAAGCGATGCAATATATAAAAACCTGCAAAATATAAATATTAAAAGAGAATTACATCCTATCCTGGCGATGGCATTATTATTATTGTTATTATTATATTAATTTTAACCAGTTTTTCTCTCTTAAGCAGCTTTCAACCTGAAAAGCGATGCAATATATAAAAATCTGCAAAATATAAATATTAAAATAGAATTACATACTATCCTGACAATGGCATTATTATTATTATTATTATTACCTGTTTTTTTCTCTTAAGCAGCTCCCAACCTGAAAAGCCATGCAATATATAAAAACCTGCAAAATATAAATATTAAAATAGAATTATATCCTATCCTGGTGATGGCATTATTATTATTATTATTAATATTAATATTAATAGTCTATTAATTTTAACCAGTTTTTCTCTCTTAAGCAGCTCTCAACCTGAAAAGTGATGCAATATATAAAAACCTGCAAAATATAAATACTGAAATAGAATTACATCCTATCCTGGTGATGGTATTATTATTATTATTATTATTATTATTATTATTATTATTATCATTATTATATTAATTTTAACCAGTTTTTCTCTCTTAAGCAGCTCTCAACCTGAAAAGAGATACAATATATAAAAACCTGCAAAATATAAATATGAAAATAGAATTACATCCTATCCTGGCAATTGCATTATTATTATTACAGTAGAGTCTCACTTATCCGACATAAACGGGCCGGCAGAATGTTGGATAAGCGAATATTTTGGATAGTAAGGAGGGCTTAAGGAAACGCCTATTAAACATCAAATTAGGTGATGATTTTACAAATTAAGCACCAAAACATCATGTTATACAACAAATTTGACAGAAAAAGTAGTGCAATACGCAGTAATGCTATGTAGTATGGGACTCTACTGTATTATTATTATTACTATTATATTAATTTATAATTTAACTGGTTCGTTTTTCTCTCTTAAGCAGCTCTCAACCTGAAAAGCGATGCAATGGAAAACCTACAAAATACCTATCTATATCGATACACATAATAAAAATGAAAATATGTATGGCTTTCATACGGGGACAATTTCATCCTATATTTTCTGTTTTTCCTCCACCACAGACATCCTAGTGTTTCTGACTCTCTCCATTTGTATGGAATTTGCATGAACCCGCCCAACTTTAGAGGAGTTATAGACACTGAGGTGTATAGAGCAACATATAAATTTTAAAATTGAATTTCCGCTACAACAAATCACTTATTTATTTACTTCATTTATATCCCGCCCTTCTCACCCCGAAGGGGACTCAGAGCGGCTTACAAATTAAATTTACATACAATATTATATTATTAGCATAGCACAACACTGGCATTAAAATACTATATTGTACTATATCAATATATTGTAATATTATTAGTAATATTACATGTAATATATAATATATAATTAATATTTTGTATTATTAGTATTATATTGTATTATTAGTATTATATAATACTATATATATAATAATATCTATATATATAAAACAGTGATGGCATCAGGGCAGTGGACAAAACAACAAAACTACAGGCCCCCCAACCTCGAAATCTGACAACACAACCCATCATCCATGGCTCTAGGTTGATACAACAAAAAGAAAAGAAAAATAAAGTCCTAATTAGAGGGAGAGGAATAATTGTTTTTATCCAATTGCTGCCAGTTACAAGGCTAAGTTCTGCCCACTTGGTCTCCTAGCAACCTACTCAGCCCAGGGGACAGGCACAAGAGTTTGGAGAGACCCCTAAGGGCCATCCAGCCCAACCCTTTCTACTATGCAGCAGGACACAATCCAAGCATTCACAACACATGGACAACATATAAATACTATACAATACTACACAGGGACATAGACCCCCTCTACCCTCACCACTTTAACAGTACACAAACAACCAAATGCATACTAAACGTAAAGACAACCATACAACAGACATTCAATACCACCACTACCTCAACAATTTCTCACCAACACCACCAGACTTCGCCACAGCAACGCGTGGCCGGGCACAGCTAGTATTAGTATATTATTAGTATTATATTAATATTATATGTATATACAATATGTTATAATATTACCATATATACTCGAGTATAAACCGACCCGAATATAAGCCGAGACACCTAATTTTACCACAAAAAACTGGGAAAACATTGATTCCAGTATAAGCCGAGGGTGGTAAATTTCAGAAATAAAAATAGATACAGTACCAATAAAATTACATTAATTGAGGCATCAGTGGGTGAAATGTTTTTGAATATTTACATAAAGCTCAAATTTAAGATAAGACTGTCCAACTCTGATCAAATCATTATTCTCATCTTCTTCAATGTAAATGTGCTTATGTATCCTTTTAATAATAATAGAGTAAAATAATACATGTAATAATAATAATAATAATAAATACAGGAAAATAATACATGTAATAATAAATAGAGTAAAATAATAAATGCAATAATAATAAGATCAGAGTTAAATAATAAATGTATTAATAAAATAATAAAAATAGAATAAAATAAATGTAATAGTAGCAACAATAATAGAGAAAAATAATAAATGTAATAATACCAATAATAATAGAGAAAAATAATAAATGTACCATATATTCTCGAGTATAAGCTGACCCAAATATAAGCCAACCAGGACCCTCACCCGAGTATAAGCCAAGGGGGGCTTTTTCAGTCTTGAAAAAAGGGCTGAAAAACTAGGCTTATACTCGAGTATATACAGTATATATTATTGTAAATTATATTGTGTATGTGTGTGTGTGTGTGTGTATATATACAGTAGAGTCTCACTTATCCAACCTTCGCTTATCCAACGTTCTGGATTATCCAACACAATCTGCCTCCCGCTCGGATCTACAGCTGTTTCTCTAGGCAACAAGGACCGAACTTTATACGGATTTAATTTCCGACAGTGTTATTACTGTAAGTTTATTTTACGCAATTCTATCTTCATTTGTAGTCAATTATTTAGTAGTCAATAATTTTGTAGTCAATGCTTTGAATACATAGTGATGTTTTTTGGTGCTAAATTCGTAAATACAGTAAATTACTACATAACATTACCATGTACTGAACTGCTTTTTCTGATGTTTTGGTGCTTAAATTATAAAATCATAACGTAATTTGACGTTTAATATATTTTTCCTTAATCCCTCCTTATTATCCAACATTTTTGCTTATCCAATGTTCTGCCAGCCTGTTTATGTTGGATAAGTGAGACTCTACTGTATATATATAATTAACATAGCATGTGGGGAGGGGCTTTATTCAAAAGTCTTATTCAAAACTGTTGAAATAATGAAAGAAGGCGGAATTAGAGGGAAACAATGGCTTCCTAGAAACTGGATTGGGATAACCAGGATAGAAAAACCTTCACTCTTCGGGCAAAAATAATCATAATTAAGAATGGCTTTTCCAACAGCCGTTTGACAGCTTGCAGTTGGGAGACATTCCACACTTTTATTTTCTCTTTTTTATTCTCTCTCTTTTTTTCCATGATGATCCTCCTTTCTAGCAGCTCAAGGGAGAAAGCAATATAATCTTTTGAGTCATTAACTCCCTTCCTCAGGCAGAATCTCCATCTGACAGCCCTTTTCCAACTGAAGGCAGTGTGAAAGGCCTGTGGGCAGCAGCTGGCTTCCCAACAGAGAGGGAAATAAAATGTGCTTTTTATATACACACACGCACAATACATAGCCTCTGGTTTAAACATCTGGACCTGGCTGGTGGCCCCCATTGTGGGCAGTGGATCTGGGTTTTAGCAACTGATCCAAGTTCAGAATCAAAGCAATGGCTCCTTCGAAAGGGACCTCCAAGGGTAATCTAGTCCAACCCCATTTTCCCATAATGAAAATACATGCCTATTTAGCCTCTAAAGATATAGAGTCCACTGCCTTCCAAGGCTGTCCATAATCCACTAGAGTTGGAAGGGGGCCCCAAAGGCAATCTAGTCCAGCCCTATTTTACTACCATTAAAACACTCCCCACAGATGCCCATCTTCCTCTGCTTCAAGGCCTCCAAAGACAAAGAGTCTGCTACTTTCCAAAGATGTTCACAGTCCACTAGAGTTGGAAGGGGACGCCAAAGGCCATCCAGTCTAACCCCATTTTGCCACAGTCGAAACACTCTCAACAGATGTCCACCTGTTTAAAGATGTCTAAAGGTATAGAGCAGGGGTCCTCAAACTTTTAAAGCAGAGGGCCGGTCCACAATCCTTGAGACTGTGGAGGGGCCGAATTATCATTTTTAAAAAAAAACCCCAAACAAATTCCTATGCACACTGCACGTGTCTTATTTGTAGTGCAAAACAACAACAACAATGAAATAACAATACAATATTTAAAAATGAAAACAATCGTAACCAACACAAACCTATCAGGATTTCAATGGGAAGTGTGGGCCTGCTTCTGGCCAATGAGATAGTCAAGTTAATTAGGATTGTTGTTGTTGTGTGCCTTCAAGTCATTTCAGACTTTGGGCGAGCTTAAGTCTAAAATTATTTATTTATTCATTTACTACATTTATTTACTACATTTATATCCCGCCCTTCTCACCCCGAAGGAGACTCAGAGCAGCTGTATGTACATACAATATATTATTAGCATAGCACAATATTAGCATTATATATTACTATATTGAACTATACCACTATACTGTAATATCATATGTAATATATAACATATAATTAATATTATTATATGGTATTATTATTAGTATTATATTGTATAACATAATATTATTATCAATATTATATGTATATATAATATATTATATTATTTAAAATGATATAAAAATTTATATTATAAAACTGAGGGCGGGGGCCAGGTAAATGACCTTGGAGGGACACATCCGGGCCCCGGGCCTTAATTTGGGGACCCCTGGTATGGAGTCCACTGATCCTTATAATAATAATTATTATTATTATTACTAGACTCATTGAGTTGGAAGGGGACCCCAAGGGCCATCCAGTCCAACCCCCTTCTGCCGTAATGGAAGATAAAAAATACTATTATATTATTATCTATGTTGTTGTTGTTGTTATGTTTGGACTCATAGAGTTGGAAGGGGGGACCCTAAGGGCCATCCAGTCTAACCCCCTTTGGCCATAAAGTAATATAGTATTACTATTATGTTATTATCTATGTTTTTGTTGTTGTTGTTGTTGTTGTTGAATTCATAAAGTTGGAAGTGAACTCCAAGGACTATTCAGTCCAATCCTGTTCTGCCATAAAACAAGATCAACTTGCTATTACAGTAGTCTCACTTATCCAAGCTAAACGGGCCGGCAGAAACTTGGATAAGCGAATATCTTGGATAATAAGGAGGGATTAAGAAAAAGCCTATTAAACATCAAATTAGGTTATGATTTTACAAATTAAATACCAAAACATCATGTTATACAACAAATTTGACAGAAAAGGTACTTTGATGCGCAGTAATGTTATGTTGTAATTACTGTATTTACAAATTTAGCACCAAAATATCATGATATATTGAAAACATTGACTACAAAAAAGCGTTGGATAATCCAGAACCTTGGATAAGCGAGTCTTGGATAAGTGAGACTCTACTGTATATTATGTATTGTCTTATTATTATTATTAGACTCATAGAGTTGGAAGGGAATCCCAAGGGCCATCCAGTCCTGCCCTGAAAGGAAAACACCATCCAAGCCCTCCCGAGAGATGGCCACCCAGCCCCTATTGAAAGTCCTCCAAAGTTGTCTACCATTTTGTAAACTCTCAGATTATGGAACTGAAAAGGACCCTAGAGGCCATCCAGACCAAGTCCCTTCTGCCATAAAGGAAGACACCATTCAATCTCTCCCAAGAGATGGCCACCCACCCTCTGCTTTAAAAGTCTCCAAATATTCCATGACCTTCCAAGGCGGTTTGTTATATTATTATTAATTCCAGCCAGGATCATCTAGTGTAAGGGATGCTGGGAGTTGCAGTCCAATAAAAAACACTCATGTTTTGCTCCATTGTCTTCTATCTGAAATTTTCCTTTTTGCCAACCTGCAAGAGAAGGAAGGAAAAACATAGGAACTAAACAAAATATCAAGGCTGTTTTCTGATACATTTGTACTACATTGAAACAAACCAGGCCTTTGTTGTACCATATTAGTTTGAGTTTCCCACGGGATATATATACAGTGTATATGTGTGTGTTAAATGGTTACTTTGAAGGCCTTTATGGATACATTTTTACTTGCACTATAACAAACCAGGTCATAGTTTAAAATATCCCAAATCATCTTTTGTTTTGATTTTGAAACTGCCTTGATGGGATAGATTATTAGCTTAAGCGGCTGAGGCTGGGAAAAAGGAAGGGGCCTGAGGCTGTGAGGAATGGTGGGAATTGGAGTCCAAAACACTTATAAAAATAATATAATATAAAACTTATATATAGCTCCAGCTCCTGCCAACCTAGCAGTTCGAAAACATGCAAATGTGAGTAGATCAATAGGTACCGCTTCGGTGGGAAGGTAACGGCGCTCCATGCAGTCATGCCGGCCACATGACCTTGGAGGTGTCTACGGACAATGCCGGCTCTTCGTCTTAGAAATGGAGATGAGCACCAACCCCCAGAGTCGGATACGACTGGACTTAACGTCAGGGGAAAACCTTTACCTTTTTAAAAAATATATATTGTATATACTTATAATATAGATAATAATATTATAATGCAATCTTATATTTAATATTTAATTTATACAAGTATTTTGTATTATTTTAAATCTGTTTTTAATTGCTTATGTTTTATTCTTTTGTGCTGTTGTATATTGGCATCAAATTCTGCCAGTTTTGTAAGCCGCCCTGAGTCCCTTTGGGTGAGAAGGGCGGGATAGAAATGATGGAAATAAATAAATATTGTATATACTTAAGATATTGATAATTATATTATAACGTAATACAATATTATACTAATAATAATATAATAATATTAATTATATATTATATATTAAATGTAATATTACTTATAATATTACCATATAATGATATAATACAATATAGTAATTTAATGCTTATATTGTGCTACGGTAATAATATATTGTATGTACATTTGATTTGTAAGACGCTCTGAGTCCCTTCCGGGGTGAGAAGAGCGGGATATAAATGTCGTAAATAAATAAATAATAAATATATTATTATATATATAAGGGACTCAGGGTGGTTTACAATAAAAAAGTACATTACATAACCACCTAAAACATAATATTAAAATAAGATTTTTTTTAAAAACTATACAATTAGATAATACAATAAATAACACTTACAACAACCTTGATCAGTTGGCCCATGCCTGGATTATACTGTATTTATTTAAATATTGCACCATATTTATTTCAATTTGTAAACTGCCTTGTGCCTCAGTTTTAATGAGATATACTTACATTATTATTATTATTATCATCATTATTATTACAGTAGAGTCTCACTTCACTTATCCAACGTTCTGGATTATCCAACGCATTTTTGTAGTCAATGTTTTCAATACATCGTAATATTTTGGTGCTAAATTCATAAATACAGTAATTACTACATAGCATTACTGCATATTGAACTACTTTTTCTGTCAAATGTGTTGTATAACTTGATGTTTTGGTGCTTAATTTGTAAAATCATAACCTAATTTAATGTTTAATAGGCTTTTCCTCAGACTCTCATTATCCAACATATTCACTTATCCAACGTTCTGCCAGCCCGTTTATGTTGGATAAGTGAGACTCTACTGTACATTACATAACCACATAAAACATAATATTAAAATACTTTTTTTAATTATACAATTAGAGAATACAATAAACAACAACCTTGATCAGGGCCGAAATTGGCCCATGCCTGGATTATACTGTTTTTATTTAAATATTGCACCATATTTACAGTAGAGTCTCACTTATCCAAGTTTCTGGATTATCCAAGCCATTTTTGTAGTCAATGTTTTCAATACATCGTGATATTTTGGTGCTAAATTCGTAAATACAGTAATTACTACATAGCATTACTGTGTATTGAACTACTTTTCTATCAGATTTGTTGTATAACATGATGTTTTGGTGCTTAATTTGTAAAATCATAGCCTAATTTAATGTTTAATAGGCTTTTCCTCAGACTCTCCTTATTATCCAACATATTCGCTTATCCAACGTTCTGCCAGCCCGGTTATGTTGGATAAGTGAGACTCTATTGTACTTTACATAACCACGTAAAACATAATATTAAAATAATTTTTTAAACTATACAATTAGAGAATACAATAAATAACACTTACAACAACCTTGATCAGGGCCCAAATTGGCCCATGCCTGGATTATACTGTTTTTATTTAAATACTGCACCATATTTATTTCAATTTGTAAACTGCCTTGTGCCTCAGTTATTAATGATATATGCATAAATTATCGTTGTTGTTGTTGTTGTTTATTTAAAGCCCTCTCGTCTCTCTAAAACAACACTGAGGGAAATATTGCTCCAATTGAAGCCTGGGCCCTGAGACTAAATTGCCTTGAGGAGTTCGCCGCTCCTGATTGGTGGAAGGAGCAATGATTTTCCCCAAAGGCGGAAGCTGCTGACTCAGCGGCCCAATGGCGGCTAGGGAGAGGAGAGAGAGGCGGGGCCTCATCTCTGGAATGACAAGTATCTTCTCCAATCCCGAGTCAGTCACTTCCTGGAGGCGTTGGTATCCCTTCTGACCGCTCCAACTCCCATCTGGGACGTCGTGCTGCGCGTGCGCAGTCGTGCCTTTCCGTTTCGGCCTCATTTCCACGTCCCCCCTCCCTCCCGGAGTCGCCAACGGTTTTCGAACGTTGGGGTGCGAACGTTCGAAACTCCCCCGCCCTCCCCCGTAGAGCTCGGTTGCGCCTGCGCAGAAGGGCGCTTGGTGAGTCGAGAGGGATGAGGGGAGGGAAGCAGGCGTACTTACTTGAGGCAGGATTCTGGGAGTTGTAGTTGGATCCAGGTTTGGGGGTTACTTGGAGTTGTAGTTGGAAGGAGTAACTTGTCCCAAATGTTGCAACTTTGTTATTAGTAAGGCCCTAATAATAACAAATGTCAATTATTTGTTAGTATAGTAGAGTCTCACTTATCCAAGCTTCTGGATTATCCAAGCCATTTTTGTAGTCAATGTTTTCAATATATCATGATATTTTGGTGCTAAATTCGTAAATACAGTAATTACAACATAACATTACTGCGTATTGAACTACTTTTTCTGTCAAATTTGTTGTATAACATGATGTTTTGGTGCTTAATTTGTAAAATCATAACCTAATTTGATGTTTAATAGGCTTTTCCTTAAACTCTCCTTATTATCCAAGATATTCGCTTATCCAAGCTTCTGCCGGGCCCGCTTAGCTTGGATAAGTGAGACCACTGTCGTAGTATTGCCTTGTATTTCTCTATGGACAGTTCTGTCCTAAATATCAATTTATTATCATTATTACTATTACTATTGTTTATTACAGTAGAGTCTCACTTATCCAGAATGTTGGATAAGTGAGACTCTATATTATTAATAATAATTGTTAATTAATAATATTGTTGTTATTATTATTTATGTTTAGGATAGAACTGTCCATAGAGAAATGCAGGGTAATAATAATACAGTAGAGTCTCACTTATCCAACATAAACGGGCCAACAGAACGTTGGATAAGCGAATGTGTTGGATAATAAGGAGAGATTAAGGAAAAGCCTTTTAAACATCAAATTAGGTTATGATTTTACAAATTTAGCACCAAAATATCATGTTTAACAACTTTGACAGAAAAAGTACTTCAATACGCAGTAATTCTACGTATTAATTACTGTATTTACGAATTTAGTACCAAAACATAACAATGTATTGAAAACATTGACTACTAAAAGGCAGACTGCATTGGATAATCCAGAATGTTGGATAAGTGAATGTTGGATAAGTGAGACTCTACTGTAAATAATAGTGGTAGTGATAATAATGTGTTGTCGTAGGCTTTCATGGCCAGAATCACTAGGTTGCTGTGAGTTTGGCCATGTTCCAGAAGCATTCTCTCCTGATGTTTCGCCCACATCTATGGCTGGCATCCTCAGAGATTGTGAGGTCTGTTGGAAACCAGGCAAGTGTGGCTTATATATATCTGGAATTTCCAGGTTGGGAAAAAGAACTCTTGCCTGTTTGAGGCAAGTGTGAATGTTGTGGCTGATTAGCACTGAATAGCCTTGCAGCTTCAAAGCCTGGCTGCTTCCTGCCTGGGGGAATCCTTTGTTAGGAGGTGATTAGTTGGCCCTGATTGTGTCATGCCTGGAATTCCCCTGTTTTCTGAGTGTTGTTCTTTTGAAGGGGTCACTGAACCAGAGTGACTCCATGTTGGATGCCTGTCTGTTTGAAATCATTAAGTAGTCTCTCCTTCAGAAATGATCTTAAAATTTGCAACTTGCTGTCTTGTTACAAAATAGCATGTGTCCTGTATGTTTAGCAAGAATCAGTTGTGGTTAAGCTTGTGGTGAAGCCGATTCTGAGAAATGTATGCAATACATGTACTTTTGCTCCACCTGTGACGGTTTGTGGCGAGCTACATCCTGGAGTTGTTTACAGGTCAGGATGTGCCTGCCCACCACAAACTGGGCTGGTGGTTTTTCCAGTAAACCCAGTCCAGAATGAGGAACTAGAAATGTGATAAACAAGTAGGGTATATAAGACCCCGAGCAGATTCGTTCGGGGCAGACAATTTTTGCCAGCTTCACTGCCGTGTCGCTGTTGTCTGTCGGTAGCTACCTAAAATAAAGGTGTTTGTCCTCAACTTTATTGGTCTCCGAGTGGTGCTCATAGCGGCTTGGCAAACCCGGGGTTTCATGTGATTGGGGTACTCCCAAATCACCCCTTTCACTTTATTTCCTGTCCTGACTTTAGAGTTTCTTAAAAATACTGGGAGCCAGACTGTGTTCATTTTCATGGTTTCCTCCTTTCTGTTGAAATTGTCTGCATACTTGTGGATTTCAATGGCTTCTCTGTGTAGCCTGGCATAGTGGTTGTCAGAGTGGTCCAGCATTTCTGTGTTCTTCAATAATATGCTTTGTCCAGGTTGGTTCATCATGTGCTCTGATACTTAAATCGTTGGGTTTTGTTTCCCTCCCATAACATCATTTCTCGCACATCTGCTTCTCCTCTCCTTATCTCTAAGCCGCTGGGAAAAGTGAGTCTGTCTTTGTTGTACGCTCAGACGATGCAGCTGTACTGTAGAAATGATATAGTTGGCTACTTTGGGTGTTTTCCAGGGGAGGCGATGAGCACTGGGGGCGAGGTGCGGAAGCCATGGCGGGCCCGGAAGACCATGGCCGTGAGCAATCGCAGCCAAATGGAGGCCCTGAAGAAGGCAAAGGGAGGAGGAGGAGGAGGAGGAGGAGGAGGAGGAGGAACAGGAGCAGCGTTGGTGGCGGTGGCTCCCAAGGGCCCCTCAGGTGCAGAGGGCCCCGAAGCTAATCCGTTCCTGGATGCCAGCTCTTTGCAGGACCTCCTGTGCCGCTGGTACAAAGATGAGGCCCAGCACCCGCTCTGCCCATCCCTGGAAGTCCAGCCGGAGGTCCCTCCTCCCGCCGGAGAGGCGCCAGTCTTTGCGAGGGTGACCGAAGTTGGAGAGGCGGCTCTGGGCAATACCATTCAAGGTACAGATGCAAGTGTTTGGTTTGTTTTGGCAGGAAGGAAACTGTCAAGCGATCCCTCCCATAACATCACTTCTTGCACACCTGCTTCTCCTCTCCTTTTCTCTAAGCCTCTGGGAAAAGTGAGTCTGTCTTTGTTGTACACTCAGACGATGCAGCTGTACTGTAGAAATGATATAGTTGGACACCTCTTTATCTGATATGGGAGTTGTAGTTTTCCAAGACCTTTAGCCTTCTTGGCCAAAGAAGGCTGACACTTCCCCAAACATCCATCATCTTCAAAATGCCCTGGGACATTTATCTCAATATCGATGTGGTTCCAGCACAGTTTGCATTGACTTTAATAATAATAATAATACGGTAGAGTCTCACTTACCCAACATAAATGGGCTGGCGGAACATTGGATAAGTGAATATGTTGGATAATAAGGAGGGATTAAGGAGAAGCCTATTAAACATCAAATTAGGTTATGATTTTACAAATTAAGCACCAAAACATCATGTTATACAACAAATTTGACAGAAAAAGTAGTTCAATACGCAGTAATGCTATGTAGTAATTACTGTATTTACTAATTTAGCACCAAAATATCATAATGTATTGAAAACATTGACTACAAAATTCTTTGGATAATCCAGAACGTTGGATAAGTTAGACTCTACTGTATAATGAGATATTTCGGTGCCACGTCTCAACCTGAAATGCATTTATGGGCACCTCATAAATTAAAATTACAGATTATTTGTGAATATCGTGCTTGAAATACAATCTGTAGGCGTTGAACCTTTGGATAGACAAGTCCCCGCAAGTGGACAATTTTGGAGCATTTTGGATTTATTTATTTCGTGTCAAAAGCATTGCATGATAAATACATTTAAAATGATGAGGAAAAAAAATAAAATCACAAGCAACTAAATAGTTTTAGACCAAAAGCATTACAAAAATGCGTTGAATAATCCAGAACGTTGGATAAGCGAATGTGTGATAAGTGAGACTCTACTGTACTTTTATTTTTATACCCCGCCTCTATCTCCCCAGAGGGACTCGGGGCGGCTTACAGATATAAAACAAAACACGCAAATAAAATTAAAAGGCATAAAATAAAATCACAATCATTGTAAAACACAGGTTAAAACACAGCAATGAAATCATAAGATGAACTGGGCAAAGTGCACTGAGTGAAACTTGTAAACATGAAGGAAGTTAAGATGCTATAAGATCATGAGGAGAACCTTAAACCTTTGCCTTCCGGAATTTCTCTTTTAATGTCTTTAATTTTTTCACTGGAGACGTTCACCAGAGGAAGAAGAGGCCACGGCTGGAAGAGGGCAAGGAGGCCTTTCCCAAACCCTTGAGGCCCTCGGATGCCGGAGCGGAGAGATCAGATACAAGGGAATCAGAGGTGACAAAGGTAAGCGGATTCCGGGACTCAACCATATCCTGCACAAGTTTATAGTCATCATCCAGGAAACAAATAGGCAGATTGAGTTAGTTGGCCTCTCTCTTTGCCTGTCACTCTCTTCTAGCCTCCTTTCCTGTTAAACTGATACATGTTATTATTATTATTATTATTATTATTATTATTATTATTATTATTATTATTATTTGCTACATTTAGGTGCTGCTCTTCTCACCCTGAAGGAGACTCAGAGCAGCTTACAAATTAAATTTACATACAATATTATATTATAACATAGTACAATACTTGGCAATAAATTGCTATATTGTACTACTATCTGTGCCCGGCCACACGTTGCTGTGGTGAATTATGGTGGTATGGGAAATAAAAGTACAGTAGAGTCTCACTTATCCAACATAAATGGGCCGGCAGAACGTTGGATAAGTGAATATGTCAGATAATAAGGAGAGATTAAGGAGAAGCCTATTAAACATCAAATTAGATTATGATTTTACAAATTAAGCACCAAAACATCATGTTATACAACAAATTTGACAGAAAAAGTAGTTCAATACGCAGTAATGCTATGTAGTAATTACTGTATTTGAGAATTTAGCACCAAAATGTCACGATGTTTTGAAAACATTGACTACAAAAATGCGTTGGATAATCCAGAACGTTGGATAAGCGAGTGTTGGATAAGTGAGACTCTACTGTATTGAGGAATTGGTGGTAGTTAAGGTTAAGGGTAAATGTTTTACCTTACATTAAGTCTATTATAAATGGGTTATATAGCGGTGTGGAAGGGCCTTGAGTCTACACTGCCATATAATCCAGTTAAAATAAGATAATCTGTATTTTATAGGCAGTGTGGAAGAGGCCTAAGTGAGGCCTAACTCTGCCTGTCCCCTGGGCTGAGTGGGTTGCTAGTGAAGGGGTCACTGAACCCCAAAGGGAACAGGTTGGTTTGATTGGCTCGTGGATTGGCTTCCAAATCTTGGGTGGCTGAGAGACCTCATCAAAATATTATTTGTCATTTTGCTGATTATAATTCTTGCTCTGCTTCTTTTGCCATGCATTATGTCGTGCTTGAGAACTATTGCGAGAACTGGTTGCGAGACTGATTACTGCTACTTTCACTCAGCACAGGGAAGTTCAACATGTCATGTACATGCAGCTGAACACCTTGGAAAGAAAGACCACATCATTGTAATTGGATACATGGAGTGGGTTGTGCAACCAAGAACTAGTCTTTCTTGGTTACATGAAAAAAGGAGGGAATGAAGGGGTCACTGAACCAGAGTGACTCCATGTTGGATGCCTGTCTGTTTGAACTCATTAATTAGTCTCTCCTTCAGAAATGATCTTAAAATTTGCAACTTGCTGTCTTGTTACAAAATAGCATGTGTCCTGTATGTTTAGCAAGAATCAGTTGTGATTAAGCTTGTGGTGAAGCCGATTCTGAGAAATGTATGCAATCCATGTACTTTTGCTCCACTTGTGACGGTTTGTGGTGAGCTACATCCTGGAGTTGTTTACAGGTCAGGATGTGCAGCCCACCGCAGGCCGTGCTGGTGGTTTTTCCAAGGAACTAAAATGTGATAAACAAGTAGGGTATATATATGACCCCGGGCAGATTTGCTGGGGGCAGACAATCTTTGCTCGCTTCACTGCAGCGTGAGGCTATTGTCTGTCTGTAGCTACAATAAAGGTGTTTGTCCTCAACCCTTTGGACTCCGAGTGGTTCTCATAGCAGCTTGGCAAGAGCCCGGTATTTTCAAGTGATTGGGGACTCCCAAATCACCCCTTTCACTAGGAGACCATGTGGGTGGAGCTTAGCCTTCTAACAGGCAGCAATAGGATAAAAACAATTCTTCCTCTCCCTCTAATTAGGACTTTATTTTTGTTTTCTTTTTGTTGTATGAATGTAGAGGCATGGATGAGGGGTTGTGCTGCCAAGTTTAGTGTTTCTGGGATATGTAGTTTTCTTGTTTTGTCCTAGGCCGAAATTTCATTACCCTTTTATATATATAGATATTAATATATTGTAATATTATTAGTAATGTTACATGTAAAATATACAATTAATATTATTATATTGTATTATTAGTATTACTGTATATCATATTACGATATAATATTATGAATATTATATGTATATACAATATGTTATAATTATTATATATTGTAAATTATATTGTGTATATATGTGTGTGTGTGTGTGTGTGTGTGTGTGTGTGTGTGTGTATAGCTAGCATAGCATGTTATTGGGGACAGAGTTCTTTTTCTGACAACATGGCAAGCTCCCAAATTCTCCATTTTGTTCTTATCCAGTGAGTACGGATGAGACAAGATATCTGTTCTAATGGATATGGATGTATTAAGAAATATATAAACACACATATATTGTATGTATAAACACACTGAAATTTAGGGAATTAGATTTTTTGATGCAGTAGCTAGAAGGCAAAGGAATGTACATGGGGTTCAATGTCAAGGCAAGGGAATGATCTGTTATCTGTAAATTCCAAGTGCCAGGGAATGGGCTGGCACAAGTCCTAATGGAAGGAAAGGGATAGGTAGGGCCTTTTGATGGATGAGCTGAAAATACAATGTTTTTTTCAAGTCTCAAGAAATGTCTTAGTGGCTTCATTAGTTAGTTATAGCTAGGCCCTATTTTACTTTCCCAGAATAAGGTCATGTTAATGGAGAAACCGACAAAAAGAAACATTGGAAATCCACTTGTTAAAACTAATGTATGTCTCGGTTGATAGTTTCAGACTTCTAGGAAGAGGTGTATGTTTGTTAAGCAATTGTGATCAGTCTGTGTTTATGTACTTTTTTGCATGTGTTTTTATTTTGTCAGTAACGTTAATCAAAACTATTGGGTAGAAATGATAGACTGTATCGCAGTTTGGTGGTCTTCTAGTAGCCTCTTTCCACATAAACGAAATGTTCACGGAGGTTTGGGACACCTTTTAAGGTAAAGGTTTTTCCTGACATTAAGTCTAGTTGTGTCCGAATCCGGGGGCTGGTGCTCATCTCCATTTCTAAGCCGAAGAGCCGGTGTTGTCCATAGACACCTCTAAGGTCACATGGCCGGCATGACTGAATAGAGCGCTGCACCTTTCCGCTGGAGCGGTGGCTATTGATTTACTCACATTTGCATGTTTTTGAACTGCTAGGTTGGCAGAAGCTGGGGATAACAACGGGAGCTCACCCCGCTCCCCGGATTCGAACCACTGACCTTTTGGTCAGCAAGTTCAGCAGCTCAGCTGCACCTTTAGGGGCTCCTTGAGACACCTTTAAGTGGGAGAAACTGATCTGCAGCGGAATACCAAACTTAAAACTATACTATATGGCAAATCAATTAAGGTATATTATTGAAGGGATTATAGGACAAGAGGATTTAGAATGGTTAGAAAAAGAGAGTAAAGATATAGATATGAAATTAGAGAATATTTTCTTCATAGGGAAAACCAGGAATTCGGAGAAGAAATGGTATAATAAAATAGGGAACCCCTTTTTAAAAAATATATTAGAAATCTGGATCAAGTATGAAGAAAAACTAATACCACCGATCTCCCCATTAACACTGGTGTTAATTACAAAAAATTTCCAAATAAATCTCAAAAGGGAGTTAGAAAGAAAATTTAAAGAAAAAGGAATGATGAAATTAAAGGATTGGGAATCAAAAATGAAAAATCTAGGGGAGATAAGGAGTATTGGGTGGTATAAAGTTCTACAATTGGAAAGATGGACAAGGGAAATAAGAAAGAAATATAAGGGAGATAGAGAACTTACAAAATTTGAGAAGATGATTAATCAAAGGGGGGAAGAGAAGGAAAAGAAAGAACTAAAGGTATAACAAGTGATATTTACAAATTGCTAATAGATAAAGAGCAGGAGCAGGATCACCTTAAAGAAATGTGGGAGTTAGATTGCAATAAGGAAATACACCCTCAAATCTGGAAAGAAATGTGGAATATGCGTATATTAAAAACATGTCTATAAGAATAAAAGAGAATTATTATAAAGTGGTTTGGAGATGGTACCTCACACCAGTTAGATTAAATCAAATTGATAAGAAATACTTTAAGCAGTGCTGGAGGGGCTGTCAGGAAATCGGTACATATATACATATGTGGTGGTCCTATAAATATGTTCAAAAATTTTGGGAGAACGTTTTTAAAGAAATAAAGGGAATCACCAAAACAGAAATAATAGGAATGCCTGAAATAGCACTGTTGTCATTTATGGATAATATTCAAATATCAAAAGAGTTAAAGGAACTAATCACCAACTTGGTAACAGCAGCAAGATTGTTAATAGCCAAAAAAATGGAAAGGAAGGGAGGAGTGCCAATTGGAAGAATGGTATAAGGAGATTTGGGTTATTGCGATAAATGATAAATTGACATGTAATATTAAAATTAAAAGAGGGTTATTAAGAAAGGATGATTTTGGGAAGATATGGGGAAAATTTATAGAGTTTGTATACGTAGAAGGAAAGAGGGAAAAACCTGTAAAAGAAACAATGGAATTTTGGAAATAAATACAGTAGAGTCTCACTTATCCAACATAAACGAGCCGGCAGAATGTTGGATAAGCAAATATGTTGGATAATGAGGCATTAAGGAAAAGCCTATTAAACATCAAATTAGGTTATGATTTTACAAATTAAGCACCAAAGCATCATGTTATACAACAAATTTGGCAGAAAAAGTAATTCAATATGCAGTAATGCTATGTAGTAATTACTGTATTTATGAATTTAGCACCAAAATATCACGATGTATTGAAAACATTGACTACAAAAATGCGTTGGATAATCCAGAATGTTGGATAAGCGAGTGTTGGATAAGTGAGACTCCACTGTATTGTAATTGGCTGGTCTGGGGTGAAGGGATAGCACTAGGTGAAGTGTAACAAAAGGTAAATAATATGAGTATGTAATATAGTTAGAGAGTGAAAATACTATAGGAGCTATGATATACATAACTCTGTATTGCAAATATGTTTAAGAATGTATACGTTTTAATTTAAAAAAAGAATTAAAAAAAAAAGAAACTGATCTGAGGTGCATTTTTGGGGATCATAATCACAGTGGAGATTGTAGCCCATGCTTCAAAGGCCTGAAAATAGTAGCACTTCCTATCAAACAGCTGTATTCTACTGAGAAACCATAAGACTCCCAGTCCTGAAAGACAGCCAAAAAAAAAAGAAAATGTTAATTGTCTGTGTCTGTCTATATATTGTATGTCTAATGGCATTGAATGTTTGCCATGTATACGTGAATTGTGATCCGCCCTGAAACCTCTTCGGGTTGAGAAGGGCGGAATATAAATACTGTAAGTAAATAAATAAAGGAAATGATTGTATTCGTGAAGAGTATGCAAAGGTATATGGAAAAGGCTAGGAGTTTGCTCAGGATTTTAACTGCCAATGGAGTGAAGGCACTGGAACAAAAAGAAATAAAAATAAAATAGAAAATGACCAAGCCAGAAAAAGGGTTAAACAAAGCAAGGGGCTTGAGAAGGAGATGGAGATTTTCTAGTCGAAGCAACAAAGGAAGAAATTGGATGAATGAAGAGAAAGTTCAAAGGATGGAGCTTGATGGCCTGCAAGCCAGGAGGAGGGGGAATCTTGTTGTGAATTGCTGATAAGGAGGCAACAGAAGAGAACAAAGGGAAAGAGAAGTGTGAATGAAAGAGTTTGTGTGCGCATGCCTGAAACCTTTAATTATAAAATACCCTGAGCTGCTAGGCTGTTAGGAATTGTGGGAGTTGAAGTCCAAAACACCTGGAGGGAGGGCTGATGTTGGCCCCTGCCTGCCCTAGGGATTTCAAGGTTGACTTTTGAGAAGGAACACAGCAGTATGTTTCCTTCCTGGCAGGTGAAAGGCTTCATTCAAGAGCAGCTGGCCATTTCGATGGAGGCTCTGGACCACCGGATCCAGGATTTGGACAAACGGATTGACCGCACACAGTGCCTCCGGAAACATGAAGGCATCAGCATTAAAATCGTGGTAAGGCAGCCCTGCCCCAAAGGCCCGGCGTGCGGTGAAATGGCGGAGCCACTCTCTCCAGTGTGATGTTGGGACTACAACTCCCAGCAGCATTGTTAATGGTGTCATGAATGTGGTTTTCGGGTTCTGAAGTTTTGCTGCAGCTCAGTGTAAATCGTTTTGATTTTTCCTCCTGCAGAAGCGAATCTCTAGACTGGACAAACACCTCAACCGGGCAATAACCATATTGTCTTCCAAAGTAAGTCTTGGCATCTTTCTTGGCACGTGTCACAATGCAACAGGTGCAATCATGCATTTCAGGTCTGGATGATTAGGACAATTTCGGCATGTTTCTAACTTCTGTGACTTGAGAAGATTGTGTTGTCAAAGGCTTTCATGGCATGGATCACAGGGTTGTTGTATGTCTTTCGGGCTGTGTGGCCATGTTCCAGAAGTATTCTTTCCTGACGTTTCGCCCACATCTATGGCAGGCATCCTCAGAAGTTGTGAGGTATGGATAAATTAGGCAAGGAAAGGAAAAAATATATATCTGTGGAGAGTCCAGGGTGTGGCAAGAGTCCTTTGTCACTGGGAAGACAGCAATAATGTTTCAGTTAATCACCCTAATTAGCATTGGAAAGGTTTTTGTCTCTTGCCTGGGGGATCCTTTGTTCAGTCAATAGCCGTCCTTGGGGCTCCTCTGCCTTCAGAGTGTTGGTTCCCATCTACTGTTTTGATTTTAGAGTTTTTTAATACTGGTAGCTAGATTTTGTTCATTTTCATGGTTTCCTCCTTTCTGTTGAAGTTGTCCACATGCTTGTGGATTTCAGTGGCTTCTCTGTACCTCACAACCTCTGAGGATGCCTGCCATAGATGTGGGCGAAACATCAGAAGAGAATACTCCTGGAACATGGCCACACAGCCCGAAAGACATACAACAACCCTTGAGAAGATTGTTTTTATTAAGAGCGGCATGGCTATTAGACTAACGCAGCTGGAAGATTGGGGAATTTAAACCCATTCTCTGCTTGGATTAAGATTCTCATAACCCATATCTGTAGTTTCATTTATGCGTACCCAAGAAAAAGTGGTCTTTCTAGGCATTATCTAAGTCTTCCAGGCCATTCCATGGTATGCTTTCCTCCAGAATCAGGTGGGAGGGCTAACAAATCCACAGAGAGGGTATTTCCCTCAGAATTTCTAGACTCACAACTCAAAAGCGAGATCATGTATGGTCTTCGGCTGTATTGGCATTTGCATGTTCTCAGCCATGGAGTGCTTGAGAAGAGAAAACAATAGCTCCACTCCCAAAGCAATATTAAAATGACCTGTACAACAAAGAATTAGAAAGGAAGCCAAAGAGTGTTGCAAAGCGGGCCTTTTCGCTTTGGAGGGCAAGTGTCCTTTCCTTCCTTTCCTGGATTGGGACAGTCTTGGGTCTCTTTTCCTCAGATCAAGGGATCCCATTCCCAGAACCAACCACCAAATGGCGGGACAAAGAGCAAAGCGACACCGTCCAAAGAGCCACCCTCAAACCCCAGGGAAATCTCTCGCAAAGCCGCTGAACAGTGAGTCAAAGCCATGGATTTGGTGTTTTGCCAGCAGTGTTTCTGTGTATTTTCAGGCCACTGAGAGCAAAGTTCAATGAGAAGGTTCCATGTCAGTGCTGTTCAATCTCTAGCCCTCCAGATGGTGACAAGACTCCAATTCCCAATATCCCTGAGCATAGGCCTTGCTGGCAGCAAACTGTAACCAGTAGTTTAACTGTGGATCCTATAATATGTATTTTAATAGTCTAGTCTTTATATATCTCTGTTTTAATCCTGTTGTACCCCACCTCAAGCTGCAAGGGAGGCAGATTATTATTACAGTAGAGTCTCACTTATCCAACACTCGCTTATCCAACGTTCTGGATTATCCAACGCATTTTTGTAGTCAATGTTTTCAATATATCGTGATATTTGGGTGCTAAATTCATAAATACAGTAATTACTACCTAGCATTACTGCATATTGAACTACTTTTTCTGCCAAATTTGTTGTCTAACATGATGTTTTGGTGCTTCATTTGTAAAATCATAACCTAATTTGATGTTTAATAGGCTTTTCCTTAATGCCTCCTTATTATCCAACATATTCGCTTATCCAACATTCTGCCGGCCCATTTATGTTGGATAAGTGAGACTCTACTGTATTACTATTACTACTACTACTAACTACTACACTATGTAACAAAATTTGAAAAAAAAAAGTTCTGTTCCTGGTTTGAAAGTATTATCTCCTGTCTTGGAGTCCCCGGTGGCGCAATGAGTTAAACCCTTGTGCTGGCAGGACTGCTGACTAGAAGGTTGGGTTGCTGACATGAAGGTTGCCGGTTCGAATCTGGGGAGAGTGCAGATAAGCTCCCTCTGTCAGCTCCTGCTCCCCATGCGGAGACATGAGGGCAGCCTCCCATAAGGATGGTAAAACATCAAAACATCCGGGCGTCCCCTGAGCAACAGCCTTGCAGACAGCCAATTCTCTCATACCAGAAGCGACTTGCACTTTCTCAAAACAAAAAAAAATCCTGTTTAATTGTACTGTTATTATACTCTAGAAACTTCGTTTTTGTGGCTGCCACAAACTATGTTGAATTGGTTGCGACTAGAATGTGTTGTATTATTATTAGTGTTATTATTCTTACAAAATTGTTGTTCTTATTGTTATTATTTGAGAGCTGAAACCCCAAACTTCAGAAGGACCATATCTTCCGACATGAGCCTGCCTTTAAAGATCTTCAGGAGAGGCCTTGACAGCAAGGGCTTTGATTTATTCATTCTGTTGAGATTTTATATTCTTTTGCCATTTAATTAAGAAACAAGATTGAGAAAGATAGCTCAGTGTGATATCTCTGCATTACTCTCTATGCCTGAGTTTCAGGTCCTAGGCTTTTGTGCTATGAATATTCTATGCAGATAAGGGGCAATTTCAGAACAGTCATGACAGTCCCCGTCAAAGTGTAAAAGGAATTTATGGCTGCCTATAAATAGGCCTTGGGTAGCTTCAAACAAGGAGGGGAGTGTTCTGTTTTATGGGCCTCGATGCCAATGTATTTTCTTCCCAGATTGGATGATGTGGTTTGCCTGGACGAAGTGAGCCAAGACTCCACCATGCAAGCTGTAAATCCTACAGGTACGAAGACATTTTTAAAATGTGTTCATTTTAACAGAAGGAAACAATTAAAACTCTCATGTTTCGCTTGCAGCTGTTCTCTTCTTTTTTCTCGTCTTCTTTCTTTAATTCCCTGTTAATAAAAAGCAGGCATAACTGGAGGATGAGGTGAGCAGATTAATAGATGTTCCTTCATATCTTCCATATATGGAAGGTGGAAACCCAGGGTCAGCTCTCACATATATATATATATATATATATATATATATATATATATATACACACACACACACACACACACACACACACACACACATACACACACACACACACACAGTAGAGTCTCACTTATCCAACACTCGCTTATCCAACGTTCTGGATTATCCAACACATTTTTATAGTCAATGTTTTCAATATATCGTGATATTTTGGTGCTAAATTCATAAATACAGTAATTACAACATAACATTACTGCGTAATGAACTACTTTTTCTGTCAAATTTGTTGTTAAACATGATGTTTTGGTGCTTAATTTGTAAGATCATAATCTAATTTGATGTTTAATAGGCTTTTCCTTACTCCCTCCTTATTATCCAACATATTCGCTTATCCAACGTTCTGCCGGCCCGTTTATGTTGGATAAGTGAGACTCTACTGTATATATATATACTAGCTGTGCCCTGCCACGCGTTGCTGTGGCCAATTGAAATTGCAGTGAATAGCCTCGCTGCTTGAAAGTCTGTCCGTTTTCTACATAGGGTATGCTTGCTGGGCCAGGTTGAATGAGATGGAGTAGCCTTGTGGTTTCCAAAGTCTGGCTTTGAAGCTGCAAGGCTGTTCAGTGTTAATCAAGGTGGGCCAGAAAGGGGTTGATATATGTGTGGAATAACGTGCAGTGTGGTAGAAAGAACTGTTGTCTGGTTGAGGCAGGTGTTGCCATGGATCTCCTTGATTAGCATTGAATAGGCATGCAGCTTCAAGGTCTGCTTGGTTAGTACTTGGAAGAATCCTTTACTGGGACGTGTTAGCTGGGTGTGATTATTTAAGTTGTTTAGCACTGAATGGTCTTGTAGCTTCCAAGCCTGGCTGCTTCCTGCGTGAGGGAATCCTTTGTTGGGAGGTGTTAGCTGGGCCTGGTTGTTTCCTGTGTGGAATTCCCCTGTGTTCTGAGTGTTGTTGTTTATTTAGTGTCCTGATTTTAGAGATTATACTGTTTTGTATTGTTATTCGAGCACAGTAATTATTGTACATTATATTGATAATGTTATATGATTTGCCTGGAACAGGATTATATGAGGCCCCTTCTACACAATGGTTTAAAATTCACACTGAAGTGGGATATTTTTTTTTTGCTGTGGCCTAGGGGGCAGCCTGGCTTTGAAGCTGCAAGGCTGTTTAGTGTCAATCAAGGTGGGTCACAAAGGGGTGCATTCCGATTTTTGGGGTTTTTTTGGCCCCATGGAGGTTAGGGATGTGTAGTTTGTTTGTAAGAACGTAGAGACGTGGATGAGGGGTTGTGTTGTCAATTTTCTAGGTTGCGGGGCCTTTAGTTTTGTTGTTTTGCCCAGTGGAGCGATGCCATTCTCCTTTTATATATATAGAAGATATGATGTTTAAAAGTAGAACAGTAATGGAGTCAGAGTGCTGTGTTGGACTGTACTTCCCATCAGCCCTTGGTGAGGAACACTGTATAAGTAGTCACGCTACATTTGGAGAGTGTTTGTGCTGTCTGTTTTTTCTGGTTTTTGTATCTCATCTGTATTCGCTAACTGTCCAAATCTATCACAGAAAGCTGTTGTGACTTGTTTGCCTTTTCAAATCCCTCTTCTGTATAATTTCCACAGATGTTGGGCAGAAGGAAACTTCTGCTAATGTGGACGTTTCTGCCGCAGCGCCACGCAGCTCCCAGGTCAGCTTCGGAACCTCTCGCCTGCCTCCCTCCACCTTCCCTGTCTTTGCTTTTGCGTAAAGCAGCCTTTGAATCCTTTTCTCCAGTCCCTTAATTGAAAGCGTCTTGCGATTCAAACGTTTGGGTGAGATAAGAGAAATGGCCAAACCGAGACTGTGAAAAGATTATCCACTGAAAAGACCATAATGGTTAAGATGGAAGGCAGGAGGAAAAAAGAGAAACTGCATTATAGGTGGATAGACTCGAACACAAAACTTGTGGGTCTAGACCGGGGGTCCCCAAACTAAGGCCTGGGGGCCGGATGCGGCCCTCCAAGGTCATTTACCTGGCCCCCGCCCTCAGTTTTATAATATAATATTTTTATATCAGTTTTAATAATATAATATATTGTATATACATATAATATTGATAATAATAATATGTTATACAATATAATACTAATAACAATACCATATAATAATATTAATTATATGTTATATATTACATATTATATAATAGTATAGTGGTATAGTTCAATATAGTAATATATAACGCTAATATTGTGATATGCTAATAATATATTGTTTGTACATACAGCTGCTCTGAGTCCCCTTCGGGGTGAGAAGGGTGGGATGTAAATGTAGTAAATAAATGCAGTAAATAAATAATTAGTTTTAGACTTCGGCTCGGCCAAAGTCTGAAATGACTTGAAGGCACACAACAACAACAATCCTAATTAACTTGACTATCTCATTGGCCAGCAGCAGGCCCACACTTTCCATTGAAATCCTGATAGGTTGATGTTGGTTAAAATTGTTTTTATTTTTAAATATTGTATTTTTCTTTCATTGTTGTTGTTGTTGCTGCACTACAAAGAAGACGTGTAGTATGCATAGGAATTTGTTTGTATTTTTTTTTTCAAATGATAATTCGGCCCCTCAACAGTCTGAAGGATTGTGCTCTCTGCCCTCTGCTTTAAAAGTTTGAGGACCCCTGGTCTAGACTTTGCAAGACCTGAACAGAGTTTAGAAATCTCTCGTTCAGAAGAATGCCATAAGTTGATGCCAACTTCATCGCAAATCACAAATCTATATGATTCATTTGCTCCAAAGTTCATCTATGGCTGGACAATATTGGATCTAAGTAATATTGATGACTGAAACAGCTTGTATGGGTTATTCTGTCCCCTTCAACAGACAGGAATTGGGATGTGAGACAGTCCCCATAGAAGAACTGACTTCCCCACAAACTTGAAATCAGCCCCTGCTTTTGCAACCCTATCTTATCTTTTATCCAGATAATGATTCCAGCTTTATTTACATTCTCTTCTCATTGCAGAACCTCTTTGTGATCGACCTCACGGAAGAAGAAAACAAGCTTCGCAAAGGTAGCAGCATAATTTGGTTTTTAAATCTGATCATTTATTGTTAGTGCTCACTTATTTGTCTTATTCTCTAATTCAAATATAATGTGGCCTTTTTCTGTTTTTATGATTTTGCAATTTTAATTTGTGGAGTTCCGGTGGCGAAGTGTGTTAAAGCACTGAGCTGCTGAACTTGCAGACCGAAAGGTCCCAGGTTCAAACTCCGGGAGCGGCTGCTGTTAGCCCCAGCTTCTGCCAACCTAGCAGTTCGAAAACATGCAAATGTGAGTAGATCAATAGGTGCCGCTCTGGCGGGAAGGTAATGGCTCTCCATGCAGTCATGCCGGCCACATGATCTTGGAGGTGTCTACGGACAACGCCGGCTCTTTGGCTTAGAAATGGAGATGAGCACCAACCCCCAGAGTCAGACATGACTGGACTTAACGTCAGGGGAAACCTTTACCTTTACCTTTTTAATTTTAATTTGGAGGAAAGAAGTCTTGACTCCATTGTGGGGAGGAAGTGGAACATAAAGAAAGGCAATGATGATGATAAATGCCTCATAGAATATCAGAACCCAAAGATACTTTACTAAAAGAAATAGTTCAATGTGGGGGGGGGGGGATATTCAAACATGCTGTGAGTGGGAAGTAGTGCAGAGCCTAAAATGTGTTGCTCATGGATTGTGTATCAATAGACAAAGAAGCAAAGAGACATTCAACAGAACAGAGTCGGACGTTGAACCCTCCCCAGCCTTTGCTAGAGGCATCAAACCAGGTATTTAAATCTGGCAACAAAAACAATAGTAGATGATTATTTGTAAAAATCCGCTAACCAATACAGTAGAGTCTCACTTATCCGGGCAGGCAGAAGCTTGGATAAGCGAATATCTTGGATAATAAGGAGGGATTAAGGAAAAGCCTATTAAACATCAAATTAGGTTATGGTTTTACAAATTAAGCACCAAAACATCATGTTATACAACAAATTTGACAGAAAAAGTAGTTCAATACGCAGTAATGTTATGTTGTAATTACTGTATTTACGAATTTAGCACCAAAATATCATGATATATTGGAAACATTGACTACAGAAATAATAATAATAATAATAATAATAATAATAATAATAATAATAATAATAATAACAACAACTTTATTTTTATACCCCGCCCCATCTCCCCGAAGGGACTCGGGGCGGCTTACATGGGGCCTTGCCCAATAAAACAATCAAATATTAAAACACAGCAATAAAACAATTATCCAATAAAAACATCAATTGATGGCTTGGATAATCCAGAAACTTGGATAAGCGAGGCTTTGATAAATGAGATTCTACTGTACTACCGCGTTTCCCTGAAAATAAGACAGTGTCTTATATTAATTTTTGCTCCCAAAGATGCTCCAGGTCTTATTTTCAGGGGATGTCTTATTTTTCCATGAAGAAGAATTCACATTTATTGTTGAACAAAAAAATGAACATTTATTGCATTGAATTGCATTGGTGGTTGTTTGATATTATTACTGTTGTATAAACCTTTGTTTTAACTTCTGTTTTATCTTCTTCTTGTGTTTTAAACTGTGTATATTGTTAATGTATTTGCGCTGTTACTTTTGTAACATTGTGAGCCGCCCGGAGTCCCCACGGGGAGATGGTGGCGGGGTATAAATAAAGTATTATTATTATTATTATTATTATTATTATTATTATTATTATTACTGTACAATAGTTATCATAAACCAGCATAACCAGACAAACTGTGAATCCTATCAAGAATTTCTTGTTACTACCAATATTTCCATGTACAACACTTTATGGTATGTACATTTACTGATCCTGCATGCTCTGGTGTTCTGTTCGTTGGGCATGCTTCCAAACAAAAACTTTGCTAGGTCTTACTTTCAGGGGAGGCCTTATATTTAGCAATTCAGCAAAACCTCTACTAGGTCTTATTTTCTGGGGATGTCTTATTTTAGGGGAAACAGGGTAGTCACATTCAGGCTAGACATTAAAATACAAAAATCACCAAAAACCCTACGCCATGCAAGCTTTCCAAGCTTCACTGGCTTCTTCCAAAGTTGTAGCAAAACCACACCAGAGAAGAGATGTGATGCCTGTTAGAGTCCCAGGGCTTTGTTTTGTCTGGGATGGTGTTTCTCCTATCACTTGAGATGGCACTGAAGGATCTCAATGCAGGCAGAGACCGGGGGCAATGGACAATAATAGAGAAGTAATATAATTCCAGCTCAATGGCAACTGCAAAGTAGCTTCCTTGAGATCTAGACAAGAACATGAAATCTCTCAAGGCATCCCTATACTGTCACGCCTTGGAAAAGCTCTATTGAAGAACGGGACACATCGTAAATCCGAACGAATGGCTGACGGAGAGCGAGCTTCCCTGAGTGGCCACAAGAGGACTGTGTCAGAACAGTCTCTGGTTTTCCCTTCTCATGACATAAGCGGTTGCACTTATTAAATGATTAACTGCTGGCCGCCTTAAACATCATAATGGCTCCCAGACCCACAATAGTACAGTACGACTTGGAGGAAGGCATTCTTGGCCTTTGCATGGATACATACGGCTGTGGAGAAGAGCAAACCCTATTGAAATGAAGCATGCTTGTGCTGCACTCTGCTCTACTGTTTTACTCCAGAAATTTAGTTTTAGTGGTTGCCACAAACTACCATATATACTCGAGTATAAGCCGACCCGAATATAAGCCGAGGCACCTAATTTTACCACAAAAAACTGGGATAACTTATTGACTCGAGTATAAGCCAAGGGTGGGAAATGCAGCAGCTATGGGTAAATTTCAAAATAAAAATAGATACCAATAAATTTTCATTAATCGAGGCATCAGTAAATTAAATGTTTTTGAATATTTACCGTATTTCAAAGAAAAACAATAAACTAGCTCTATAAGTGGAAAAGTAGGGGCAACAAAAACAACATGGTATCAACAATAACCTAATAATAATACTATAATAATAATAATAATAATAATAATAATAATAATAATAATAATAAAACTTCATTTGGATCCCACTCTATCTCCCCATGAGGAATCAAGCCGGCTTCCAACATAGTAACAGGCAAACATTCAAAGCCTACATAAACAATGCAGAGCTAGATATAAATCTATAATTATATATACTAATTTCACATATGCATTTACCCCTGAAACATTTGCAAATCCCCCCTCTCTCTATGTGTGTGTGTGTGTTCATTTCCCCCCTGTAATATTTGCAAGCCCTATATATAGGTAGGTAAGAATATATTCATATCTATCCAGACATCTCTCTTTATATAGATATTTGCAGAAACTTGCAAATATATGAGGGTAAATTCATATATAAAAATAACGTATATGTATGGCTACAGATACACAGGTACATGGATCTCTATGTATAAAGGATTTGCAAAGACCTGCAAACATATGAGGGGAAAATTCATATATAAAATTAATGTATATAGATAGATACACATATAAAGATACATAGAGATTGCAAAAGGGAGATGTTGACAAGCTGGAAAGCGTCCAGAGGAGGGCGAATAAAATGATCAAGGGTCTGGAGAACAAGCCGTATAAGGAGCGGCTTAAAGAACTAGGCATGTTTAGCCTGCAGAAGAGAAGGCTGAGAGGAGACATGATAGCCATGTACAAATATGAGAAGGGAAGTCATAGGGAGGAGGGAGCAAACTTGTTTTCTGCTGCCCTGCAGACTAGGACACGGAACAACAGCTTCAAACTACAGGAAAGGAGATTCCACCTGAACATCAGGAAGAACTTCCTCACTGTGAGAAGGGCTGTTCAGCAGTGGAACTCTCTCCCCCAGACTGTGGTGGAGGCTTTTAAGCAGAGGCTGGATGGCCATCTGTCGGGGGTGCTTTGAATGCGATTTTCTGCTTCTTGGCAGGGGGTTGGACTGGATGGCCCATGAGGTCTCTTCCAACTCTACGATTCTATGATTCATAAATAAGGGCTGAAAAACTTGGCTTATCTTCGAGTATATACGGTATGTTGAATTGGGTAAGACTCCATGACAGATTCATTGAAAAGCTATAGCAAAATGTTTTCGTAGTTTGATAGACTTTTCCTATGTTTTTATGATAGAACTAATTAGTAAAGGACATTTGTAACCCAGGAACAAATATCGTGTTACATAGTGATGGGCCCAGTCTACTTGTGCTGTCTCGATCCCAACTCTCCCCTTTCTCCCCACAGGGCCCAGGAGACTTCTCCCGCCTGCCTCCCTTGCCAAAGGCCCGTTTGCATCCCGGCCCGGCGGAGCGCTTCCAGGGCACGCTCCCCCCGCAGAAGCTGACGCTGGCGGTGGCCAGCCTGGAACGGCCCAAAGGCACTGCCCTCCGATGGGGCGTCCTGGACCCGGACCCCCGCTGTGCCACCGTAGAGAGCTTCCACCTCTTCCTCTGCCAGGAAGAAGGCGGCACTGGCGGTAGTAGGAGGGGCACCCTGTCTGCTTGGAGGGAGACCCACTGCATCCCGGCCGTCTCGCTCTCCATGGCCTGCTCCCTGGCCGACTTTCCCCCCTCTACCTGGTGCTACTTCGCCATGCGGGCCAGGGACGTCTACGGCCGAGAGGGGCCCTTCAGCGAGATTCGCTCCGTCTTCACCACATAGGCACCGAGGCACGCTTCTCCGCCATTTCACCATTCAAGGTTCCTCTTTCCACTGTCAGTGTTCTGAGTTGAGGTTCTTTAGGGAGCGCGAGGTCATGTTGTTGCTGGCAACGTTGTCGCCGTCGAGTTCACTCTAGGGTTTAGTTTGAACTTTAAAAGGTGGCGGGACTCTCACCCGCTTTCCTCTAAAGAAATTCAGAGTGAAACCCAAAGCGGACCAGAACTCTTACTTCCCCAAAGACATCTAAGTCGATGATAACTGGAGCCCATGTTGCATGAGATGCCTTTCAAGAAGTAAGAGTTTAATTCAGCTCAAATTATATGCATCACCCAGATTCTGGGGACATTATTTCTTTGGTGCTATAATGCCCAACATTCTCCAGGTGTTGGGGAATAGGGGATATGTAGTGCACAAATGTAATTGGGATAGAGGTGAGAAATGTGAAGCATCCATCTGCTGATGCGGAAAGAAAGGTGCTTCGTTTTGTTTTGTTCCTTAAAGTGCCTTTTAAGTTGGGGCTCCTTGCACCTTCGAGCAAAGCAACCAATGCACAGTAAGCTAAAAACCAAAGAGAAAGACTGAACGGTTTAACTGAGTCGCCTGGCCTGTGATTCGTGCTGAAGTCTTGTGCCAGGCCCAACATTCTCATCTTGTGGCCTTTGGTCCTCCAAAGTGCCACTTTCAATGAGAATAATACCAGGGTGGTTTTGCTCAAAACCTAGAAATGTTCATAAATGTGAATATTATAGTACTGGTTAAGTTAAATGCTGTATGTATCCCTTAATAAATGTGTTCTGCCTCCATAATTGCCAACCTCCAGGCATTTTGGACTCCAGCATTTTGGCTGGAGACATTCTGAATTGCCAAAAGGCCAATATAATTCCATGTGTTGGAATAAGGGCACAACTTTGGTATTATTACATCTTTTACAGCTGTTCCCAACTGGTCTTTCAAAATAAAAATAGATACCAATAAATTTTCATTAATCGAGGCATCAGTAAATTAAATGTTTTTGAATATTTACCGTATTTCAAAGAAAAACAATAAACTAGCTCTATAAGTGGAAAAGTAGGGGCAACAAAAACAACATGGTATCAACAATAACCTAATAATAATACTATAATAATAATAATAATAATAATAATAATAATAATAATAATAATAAAACTTCATTTGGATCCCACTCTATCTCCCCATGAGGAATCAAGCCGGCTTCCAACATAGTAACAGGCAAACATTCAAAGCCTACATAAACAATGCAGAGCTAGATATAAATCTATAATTATATATACTAATTTCACATATGCATTTACCCCTGAAACATTTGCAAATCCCCCCTCTCTCTATGTGTGTGTGTGTGTTCATTTCCCCCCTGTAATATTTGCAAGCCCTATATATAGGTAGGTAAGAATATATTCATATCTATCCAGACATCTCTCTTTATATAGATATTTGCAGAAACTTGCAAATATATGAGGGTAAATTCATATATAAAAATAACGTATATGTATGGCTACAGATACACAGGTACATGGATCTCTATGTATAAAGGATTTGCAAAGACCTGCAAACATATGAGGGGAAAATTCATATATAAAATTAATGTATATAGATAGATACACATATAAAGATACATAGAGATTGCAAAAGGGAGATGTTGACAAGCTGGAAAGCGTCCAGAGGAGGGCGAATAAAATGATCAAGGGTCTGGAGAACAAGCCGTATAAGGAGCGGCTTAAAGAACTAGGCATGTTTAGCCTGCAGAAGAGAAGGCTGAGAGGAGACATGATAGCCATGTACAAATATGAGAAGGGAAGTCATAGGGAGGAGGGAGCAAACTTGTTTTCTGCTGCCCTGCAGACTAGGACACGGAACAACAGCTTCAAACTACAGGAAAGGAGATTCCACCTGAACATCAGGAAGAACTTCCTCACTGTGAGAAGGGCTGTTCAGCAGTGGAACTCTCTCCCCCAGACTGTGGTGGAGGCTTTTAAGCAGAGGCTGGATGGCCATCTGTCGGGGGTGCTTTGAATGCGATTTTCTGCTTCTTGGCAGGGGGTTGGACTGGATGGCCCATGAGGTCTCTTCCAACTCTACGATTCTATGATTCATAAATAAGGGCTGAAAAACTTGGCTTATCTTCGAGTATATACGGTATGTTGAATTGGGTAAGACTCCATGACAGATTCATTGAAAAGCTATAGCAAAATGTTTTCGTAGTTTGATAGACTTTTCCTATGTTTTTATGATAGAACTAATTAGTAAAGGACATTTGTAACCCAGGAACAAATATCGTGTTACATAGTGATGGGCCCAGTCTACTTGTGCTGTCTCGATCCCAACTCTCCCCTTTCTCCCCACAGGGCCCAGGAGACTTCTCCCGCCTGCCTCCCTTGCCAAAGGCCCGTTTGCATCCCGGCCCGGCGGAGCGCTTCCAGGGCACGCTCCCCCCGCAGAAGCTGACGCTGGCGGTGGCCAGCCTGGAACGGCCCAAAGGCACTGCCCTCCGATGGGGCGTCCTGGACCCGGACCCCCGCTGTGCCACCGTAGAGAGCTTCCACCTCTTCCTCTGCCAGGAAGAAGGCGGCACTGGCGGTAGTAGGAGGGGCACCCTGTCTGCTTGGAGGGAGACCCACTGCATCCCGGCCGTCTCGCTCTCCATGGCCTGCTCCCTGGCCGACTTTCCCCCCTCTACCTGGTGCTACTTCGCCATGCGGGCCAGGGACGTCTACGGCCGAGAGGGGCCCTTCAGCGAGATTCGCTCCGTCTTCACCACATAGGCACCGAGGCACGCTTCTCCGCCATTTCACCATTCAAGGTTCCTCTTTCCACTGTCAGTGTTCTGAGTTGAGGTTCTTTAGGGAGCGCGAGGTCATGTTGTTGCTGGCAACGTTGTCGCCGTCGAGTTCACTCTAGGGTTTAGTTTGAACTTTAAAAGGTGGCGGGACTCTCACCCGCTTTCCTCTAAAGAAATTCAGAGTGAAACCCAAAGCGGACCAGAACTCTTACTTCCCCAAAGACATCTAAGTCGATGATAACTGGAGCCCATGTTGCATGAGATGCCTTTCAAGAAGTAAGAGTTTAATTCAGCTCAAATTATATGCATCACCCAGATTCTGGGGACATTATTTCTTTGGTGCTATAATGCCCAACATTCTCCAGGTGTTGGGGAATAGGGGATATGTAGTGCACAAATGTAATTGGGATAGAGGTGAGAAATGTGAAGCATCCATCTGCTGATGCGGAAAGAAAGGTGCTTCGTTTTGTTTTGTTCCTTAAAGTGCCTTTTAAGTTGGGGCTCCTTGCACCTTCGAGCAAAGCAACCAATGCACAGTAAGCTAAAAACCAAAGAGAAAGACTGAACGGTTTAACTGAGTCGCCTGGCCTGTGATTCGTGCTGAAGTCTTGTGCCAGGCCCAACATTCTCATCTTGTGGCCTTTGGTCCTCCAAAGTGCCACTTTCAATGAGAATAATACCAGGGTGGTTTTGCTCAAAACCTAGAAATGTTCATAAATGTGAATATTATAGTACTGGTTAAGTTAAATGCTGTATGTATCCCTTAATAAATGTGTTCTGCCTCCATAATTGCCAACCTCCAGGCATTTTGGACTCCAGCATTTTGGCTGGAGACATTCTGAATTGCCAAAAGGCCAATATAATTCCATGTGTTGGAATAAGGGCACAACTTTGGTATTATTACATCTTTTACAGCTGTTCCCAACCCTCCTTGTAGGAACTTTCCTTCTCGCTTTTGGATCCTGGGATTTGCAGCCCAGTAGCCTAGAAAGCCCTGGATGGGAAGGAAGCCAATAAATTGGGGCATCGAAAGCTTCCATTTCAAATCAGACCCAAAGAGCCAACACCGGTACCTTGTTCTTGGTAACTTTTATTTCCATATACACCAGGGGTATATATATATATATATAATACAAAACAATAGAGGCACAGTCGGTAGGGTTAAAGCTAGCCATCTTGGGGAGGGGAAATTGTCCAAAATCCAGAAGGCCTGGCAGTTCTCTTTGGGTGCTGAGTTCGAAAGGCCTTTCTTCTGGATTATTCCAAGCCGAGAAGATGACGCAAAGGCAGTAAGAAGCATGGGTTGTTTGCTCGCCGGCGGTCAGTTTTCTTATGTTGAAGGACAATTTGGCAGGGTTCTCAGGTTCTGTTGCGCGACTGGCTGTTTTGCTCTCAGATGTGACCTTTTCACTACTGTATGTACAAATAAAAGAGGCAGGTTTTGTTTCAATGGTGAAGGCTGTTTCTGGATTGGGTCTTTGGCACCGCAATCCCGTTCCTCCTGGAGCGTTTTTGTGGGGGATCCAATGGGTTCTTGCAGGATCTCGGCCCTCTCCTGCTTTACGTTTCAGAGTCCTTGAAAAACCACAAAGACATCAATTGCAGGCGGGTGACACATTTCAGGCGTCCAAAGGCTGCAGAGGAAGGAAGTCACTATTTGGCAGCGGTTAATGGCAAATTTGCCATTGTAGCAAATGGTTGTCATTGTTTTCCTTCCTCCAAACACCTCCTTATTGAAGTGTGAAATGAACTGGGCTCCATGGGATGCTAAATCTGAACTTAAAATCTCCTTTAGGGCTGGCATGATTGAAGGTAGATCCTTTCCATTGGGTTAAATGGAATTTTGACCTCTTAGAGATGCCCTTCGAGAGAAGTGAGTTTTTAAAAGGCCCCAGTTGCAGTCACTGAGTTCCTTTTGAAATCTGCTTCTCTAAAAGGGCACCTTTTGGAGGTTTTAAAAAAAGGCCTGACTTGCTGAATGCGCTCTTTGCTCTGTTAATTTCCTCATTTAAAACCAGCCCTTTGGAGCCTCACCTCTGGAGCAGCAGAGGTGGACTTGGCATGTAAATGCATGGCATTGAAAGTGCTGCTGAGCTGGCATTTCCCTGCCCAAAGGACCTGCTTCATGCCATAGACTTGAGTCAGACCATCCAGCCAGGTCCACCCTACTCTGACTGGTTTTACAAAAGGAAATTAAGATTATTTCCACCTCTCTAGCTGTACCATTAAGAATCCTGGAGCTTAACCTTGCATATTGAATGTTTTCAAGTCTCATTTCCGCAGATTGCATTTGCCAACCTGCCCTTCCTCTGAAAGAGCGACTTGCCCAAGGCTATCCACTGGGTTTTTAAAGCTGAAAGGAAGACTCAAACCCTGGTTCTAATCCAACCCTAAAACCATGTTATCACTGGTTTAAGGAACTGTAAATGCTGAAGCGATGGATGCAAAAGATCCAGCCAGACAAGGAATTATTTTGGGTTGTTCCAGATATTCAAATAAGTATTTATCAGACTCTGGTCTTGCAGCTGGACTTCAGCTCCCAGAATCCCCAAGCATTGGCCAAAGGAGCAAAGACTTCTGGGAGTTGACGTCCAAAACTAGAGTTTGGGAATCACCAAAATAGACTGAAGTTACAAGGAAAGAAGAATTGGGGATTGGACTGTAAGAGCTGTTCAGGAGCGGACTGCTTCAAATGGCTCCTCCATCTTTGGAGGTCTATGAACAGAGTTTGGATGGACATCTTTAAATGGTGTTTGAATTTGTTGTCGAAGGCTTTCATGGCTGGGATCACAGGGTTGTTGTATGTTTTCCAGGCTGTATGGCAATGTTCTAGAAGTATTCTCTCCTGACGTTTCAGCCACATCTATGGCAGGCATCCTCAGAGGTTGTGAGGATGCCTGCCATAGATGTGGGCGAAACGTCAGGAGAGAATACTTCTAGAACATGGCCATACAGCCCGGAAAACATATAACAACCCAGTGTTTGAATTGTGGATTCCTACCTGGCAGAATAGAGTCAGACTAGATGGCACCTGGAGGTCCCTTCCAACTATTGGTTGAGACTCTTATGAGATATTCATTGAAAAACTAGAACAAATTGTGCTGCAGGATGTCCCTTCCACAGAAACAAAGTTTTTACAGCTTAATAGACTTTTCCCATGGTTTTATGACAGAACCAATTAGGAAATGACATTTATAACCCAGGAAAAAAACATTGTGTTCCATAGTGTTATTCTAAGTGGCAAGCCATGAGCCCCCCATCTCCCCTCTTGCTTATAGACCTATTATTATTATTATTCTATTTATTTATATCCAACTTTTTGATTGAGATGGGTTCTCTCCATGATTATTGGGCTCAATGGTTTGCAGAGAGCCAAGGTGTCTCCGATCCACCTGCTGTTTTTTTTTCCCCAAAATAACCTTTTGTTTCCTAAGCCAGGGCATAAAAACCCTAACTTTCCCTGCAGAAACATGCTTGGGGTTATATATACAAAGGTAGGGCTGCGTGGGTGCTGCATGGCTACCTGCGTCCGTCCATTATTTGCGCTTCCTCAATATGAGGTACATGATCCCGCTGAGGAAGGTGAAGGCGAAGGCGACCCAGGCCAGGATGTAGGAGTAGCCGTACTCGCCATATTCGACTTTGAAGAGGCCAAGGTTGTTGCCCTTGTGGATCTCCTCCCGCCGGTCGGTGTAGATGGAGGCCGCAATCATGACGCAGAGGCCTGCGGAGCAGAAGAACAAGACAGTTCTAGGCTGCATCCAGAGGTGTACAACATCTAGAACATGTAGAGAAGCTCCTCTTTGCGGGGTTCCCATCCCCATGTTTAACGGAGATACTCACACGAGAGAAACTGGAGGAGGGAGGTCAGGACAAAGCGTTCGCCTTGCTTCAGGCGGAAGAGCTGGAGGATGAAGACGAAAAAGGCCACGCAGCAAAGGATGGTGGACAGGACCATTGTGGCCTGGATGGCCTGGATCGACGAATAGTCTGGAATAATAAGAACAACGATGATGGAACTCCGTAGGGGTTTACATTACTATAAGCGGACTTGCATTATATTAAGGGCAACCTCTTAATGTCTGTATCCAATAAAGGGCTAAACATATTATGAGACAATTCATTGTGAGGAAAAGACCACCACGCTTCGCAAAGCAGAGAAATTGCAATACCATTCTCACCTTGGGTTTGGCATCAGAGGCTAGGACTTAAAAAGGAGATCTCACCTGATCATGAGTAAGAACTAGCTGACCGTAAGAAGTGCTGTTTAACAGCAGAAAACTCTGCCTTGAAGTCCCGTGGAGGCTCCTTCTTTGGAGGCTTCTAAACAGGAGCTGGATGGCCCATGTGGTCTTTGCCAACTCTTACACTATATAATCAAATTTGGAACAAAAATCTGTTCCTGGTTTGAAAATACTATTTCCTTCTTAATTGTGCAGTCCTTACTTTGAGTTGTTGTTCTACTCCAGAAGCTGCTTTTGTGGCTGCCGCAAACTATGTCAAGTTGGTTGAAATTCAATGAGGTATTCATTCAAGAATGAGCAAACTGCTGCAGGATGTCCCTCCCGCAAAAAAAGTTTTGGAGTTTAATAAACTTTTTTTACAATAGACATGACATTTATAACCCAGGAACAAAAAAATGTGTTACATAGTGTTATCCTTCTAGGAACCCTGGTGGCGAAGTGTGTTAAAGCACTGAGCTGCTGAACTTGCAGACTGAAAGGTCCCAGGTTCAAATTCTGGGAGCGGAGTGAGCACCCGCTGTTAGCTCCATCTTCTGCCAACCTAGCAGTTCGAAAACATGCCAATGTGAGTAGATCAATAGGTACTGCTCCAGCAGGAAGGTAACGGCGCTCCATGCAGTGGCCAGTGGCCACATGACCTTGGAGGTGTCTACGGACAACGCTGGCTCTTCGGCTTAGAAATGGAGATGAGCACCAACCCCCAGAGTCAGACATGACTGGACTTAACGTCAGGGGAAACCTTTACCTTTTAGTGTTATCCTAAATTTGGATTCTCATCCTATGTTTGGAGTCTCTCCTTACATTTTTGGCTTCTCCTCTTTGCCTTTGCCAAGCCTGCTCAGGTAGCCACGCTTGGACCACTTCCACCTCCAAGCCATTCCTTGTTCTTCCCCCCCTTCCTTCGCCACAAGCTTTATTTTCCGTCCCACTTTTCCTCCTCGGGGCCCACATGCATCCTGCCTTTTTGCCTGCAAAGCGAGGAAAGCTGCCCTCCCTTTGACAGCTCTCCAGAGAGCCCTTCCTCTCCAAAACACAGCTTCCGGGCAGAGGAAGGGAACCTCCCTTCTTCCTCTCCTGTAGCAGGAGCGGATCCCGTTTGACCCACTGAATTTGTCTAAATGGGAGGATCAGTTTCGATGTGTGAACTTACCCGGGAAGCTGTCGTTGAGCGCCGTACAGTTTGTGACATTGAAACACCGGTCCCAGATGTCTGTATAGAGTCCATCTCCGACCCACCAGGCCTGAAATATGAAAAAGGGGTGAGAATGGCACACACACAAAGACTGTCGACATATTATTATTATTATTAATAATAATTGTAATAATAATAATAATATCTGCGCGCATCATCCGAAAATACATCACACAGTCCTAAACGCTTGGGAAGTGTTCGACTTGTGATTTTATGATACGAAATCCAGCTTATCTATCTAGTTTGCTGTGAAGACCAAAATCCACTGCTTATGGTGATATGAAAATAATTAAACAAATTCAATATATATATTACAATTACAATATATTATTATTTTGAGAAGTGGATACTCGCTACAGAATAAAACTCCTTGCAGAGTACATGGTTCAATAGAGACAAGCTGATCCACCTATGCAGAAAACTGTTGGTGAATTTCTCAAAAGTTGAACCTTTTCTGTTCATTTAAACCCAACCGCCTGACGAAGACTCCTATGAGTCGAAAGTGGTTGCAGGTTTGAGTCAAGTTATATGGGAACTGGAGTCTACTCATATATAATAAAGAACAGAACATTTACTCACATGAAAAACTTGTCCTTATACTTCAAGAGAAGAACCGCTGATTTCTACTTATATGCGATTGGGACAGTCCTGTTTTTTGGATATATGTTATTGTAATATATATATTGAATTTGTTTAATTATTTTCATATCACCACAAGCAGTGGATTTTGGTCTTCACAGTTTTAGGAGAACCCATTGTCCTTTTAGGTATCTTGTTTGCTGTGTCATACAATAAAATAATAATAATAATTTATTTATTTATTACCGCTTCTCCCTGCGGCTCAAGGTGGGATACAACATCATTAAAACAAGAGGCAAAACACTATTTTAAAGGACATACGACAAAATACACAGAGTTAAAATACAAGTTAAAATTCACTGGTAAAGTGCAAGTTAAAACTGGCATGAAAAGTCATCTCTATATCAATGGTCACAGAATAGTGCAGGAATATACTGAACTAAACACACAGCCTGAAAGACACACAACAACCCTGTGATTCCGGCCATGGAAGCCTTTGACAACATATACTTTTGTTTCCCCTTTCACTATTTCTGTCGTTGTTTAAACAATTTGCTTCAATTCAGTTGGACTTTAGATGCCGTGTTTGATATTTGGGATTGTCAGGAAAAGCAAGTTTCTTTTCTCCTGTCACAAAGCAGAGCTGCTTGTCTGCAGAGACAATACACATTGAGATTCTCTAATTGTAAACAAAAGGTTCTACAATTAATATTGATTATGTAGTCCCTGGTTTTTCCAAATCTGTATTCTTCCCACACTTTGCCATCTATGTCCTCGCTTACCCATGTTTTGTTTGGAACTTAATATTTATGGCCAGGTTTTAAAGTAATTGCTGTGTTTTATGTTTTCTGTCATTTTATTTATATTTATATTGTTTATATTGTTTTAATTCATAGATTGTGTTTCAACCTATGTTATCGCTGGGCTCGTCCCCATGTGAGCCGCCCCGAGTCCCTTCGGGGAGATGGTGGCAGGATATGAGAATAAAATTATTATTATTATTATTATTATTATTATTATTATTATTATTATTATTATTATTATTGGGTTGTTGTATGTCTTTCGGGCTGTGTCGCCATGTTCTAGAAGTATTCTCTCCTGACGTTTCGCCCACATCTATGGCAGGCATCCTCAGAGGTTGTGAGGTATGGATAGAGAGAATACTTCTGGAACATGGCCACACAGCCCAAAAGACATACAACAACCCTGTGATCCCGGCCATGAAAGCCTTCAACAACACATTATTATTATTATTATTATTATTATTATTATTATTATTATTATTATTATTATTAAACACTACATAGTTAAAGGCATCCAGAGATCAACTAGGAAACTGCAAACTAAAGAAAATGGTTTATGCATGGAGGAAACTAGAAAAATCAGCTGTGTACAACAATCAGGACAATTGAGTAGATGGGTCTAAAAGGAGTTGAATAGACAAGTATATACAGTAAATAGAATTGCAGAATTATAACTTTGCAACTAAAGGCCATCTAGTCCAAAGCTTGGACTGAATTTGGTAATATAATGAAAGGCTTCAGAAATATACACATTTCCGGGGAGGACTTACGCTGTCAATGGTGGCGATGAAGAGCAAGGTGGCGGAGGTGATGTGGAAGATGAGGATGAAGGCCAAAAGGATCAGCATTATTCGTGCCCAGGGAAGGAGCTACTCTAGGAGAAGTTACTTCTGTTTGAAAACAAAACGAAAAAGGATCCAGGTTATTCATGCTGCATCTACATTGTAGAGTGAGTGCAGTTTGACACCACTGCCTTGGATCAGCGCTGTGGGATCCTGGGAGTCGTCGTTTGAGCCTTCTCTGCTGAAGAGTCCAAACTACAGCTCCCAGGACTCTGTCGCCATTAAAGTGGGCTCAAACCATGTTTATTCTGCAGCGTGGATACACCATAAAAGTCCCTTTCTACATCACGAGAAAGGCAGGATCAAAATAAGAGCAATAAATAAAGAGAAGGAGTCCGATCTAGATTATTTTGGTACAATGTCATCTCAATAAAGGGTTTCCCTTTTTCAGTAAATCAGTACCCTAAATGGGAATGTTAAGACATCATTCACAACATGTTAAGCTACATTGGTTGCTTGACGGAGGAAGAATCAAATGCATTGAGTCTCCTTTAGCACAGAAAATGCACAATAACAACAACAACAAAGTATGGATTGTCAATGTAGCAATCTAGGTGACAGCAGGATTGAGGAGAAACAACTGGAAAAGCCGACACGATATGAGGATTTAAAGATGGAATTACAAAGACTCTGGCACAAGCCAATCAAAGTGGTCCCAATGGTGATCGGCACACTGGGTGCAGTGCCTAAAGGCCTTGGCCTGCACTTAAACACAATTGGCTCTGACAAAATTACCACCTGCCAGCTGCAGAAGGCCACATTACTGGGATCTGCATGCATTATTCGCCTAGACACAGTCCTAGACACTTGGGAAGTTTCCAATGTGTGATCCAATGCAACAGCCAGCAGACTGTCTGCCGTGGACTCATCTTGTTGTGTTTCAAATAATAAAAATAATAATAATAATGATGACCCAAAATGCAGACTGTGCAAGGAAACCGACAAAACCATTGATCATATCCTCAGCTGCTGTAAGAAAATTGCACAGACAGACTACAAACAGAGGCACAACCATGTGGCCCAAATGATTCATTGGAACTTATGCCTCAAGTACCACCTCCCAGCAGTAAAGAACTGGTGGGATCACAAACCTTCAAAAGTATTGGAAAATGAGCACGCAAAGATACTGTGGGAATCCAGACTGACAAAAGTTCTGGAACACAACACACCAGACATCACAGTTGTGGAAAAGAAAAAGGTTTGGATCATTGATGTTGCCATCCCAGGTGACAGTCGCATTGATGAAAAACAACAGGAAAAACTCAGCCGCTATCAGGACCTCAAGATGGAACTGCAAAGACTCTGGCAGAAACCAGTGCAGGTGGTCCCGGTGGTGATCGGCACATTGGGTGCCGTGCCAAAAGATCTCAGTTGACATTTGGAATCAACAGACATTGACAAAATTACGATCTGCCAACTGCAAAGGGCCATCCTCCTGGGATCTGCGCGCATCATCCAAATACATCACACAGTCCTAGACATTTAGGAAGTGTTCGACTTGTGATTCTGTGATACGAAATCCAGCATGTCTATCTTGTTTGCTGTGTCATACAAATAATAATAATAAGAAGAATAAGAATAAGAATAATTCGTCGATACATCACAGTCCTAGACACTTGAGAAGTGTTCAACTTGTGATTTTGTGATAAGAAACCCAGCATGTCTATCTTGTTTGCTGTGTCATACAAATAATAATAATAATAATAACAATAATAATAATAATAATAATAATAATAATAATAATAATTCGCCGATACATCACACAGTCCTAGACACTTGGGAACTGTCCGACATGTGATCCAATACAACAGCCAGCAGACTGTCTGGTGTGGACTCATCTTGTTGTGTTTCAAATAATAATAATAATAATTTAATAATACAGTAGAGTCTCACTTATCGAACATAAATGGGCCAGCAGAATGTTGGATAAGTGAATATGTTGGATAATAAGGAGGGATTAAGGAAAAGCCTATTACACATCAAATTAGGTTATGATTTTACAAATTAAGCACCAAAACATCATGTTTAACAACAAATTTAACAGAAAAAGTAGTTCAATACGCAGTAATGCTATGTAGTAATTACTGTATTTACGAATTTAGCACCAAAATATGATATAATGAAAACATTGACTACAAAAATGTGTTGGATAATCCAGAACGTTGGATAAGTGAGTGTTGGATAAGTGAGACTCTACTTTAAATGTATTTTACATATTCAACAATATTGGGAGGGCGTTAAGGGACCCTCCAACTGCACTATTGTATTGCAAAGCCCATTAAAGCTGTCTGGGCATGATGAGATTTGCAGTTCAACAGCATCCTATGAATCTGGCCATGTATAATGCAGCTAAGATAGAGAAAGCATACAATCCGGTTTCCAAAAAAATGAAACATATCCGGAGTAGAGCAGGACAGTCTTATTTCTTTGCATTGGAGGAGTATGTGCCTCACGCCTCTCACGAGGATGTCATTAAACCAATCAGCCCCAAACGAAGCTCCAGGAGACACTCCGGCCCTTCTCTCTCCAGAAAAGGACACCCATCAGAGTTGTCTTTGAAGGTCCTGATCTGGTTTCTGAAGTCTAATCTAGGCATGGGCAAGCTTGGGCCCTCCGGGTGTTTTGGACTTCAACTCCCACCATTCCTAACAGCCTACCGGCTGTTAGGAATGGTGGGAGTTGAAGTCCAAAACACCCGGAGGGCCCAAGCTTGCCCATGCCGAATCTACACAAGGAGATCTACAAGCAAGGAAGAGGTTGGCTGCTATTTCATGCCTAAGAAACACACACAAAAACACTGCCATTTCGGATCGACCTGTTTCGACAACACCTGGGTTCTTTTATCGTTGGAAATGCGAACAAACCGGGAGCGGATGAAGCAATCCTCGGAGAGGTGGGGCTGAATGATTGCTGCGGGCGATTTTCAGGGCGAAACTTTGGGAGAAAACAAGCAAACAGCACCGAGATTTGGGTTCAAATCCCTGTTGTGCTCTCTTTTTAAAAGTCCCAGAGGAAGGCAAAGAAGAAACCGTGCAAAGATTGAAAAGGGTGAGATTCCAAAGTCCTGACCTTCCTGTCCTGACCTTCTCAAATGGTCAACCGATGGAGAATCCTACAGTTGGAAGGAACCCCAAAGGTCATCCAATCCACCCCATCTGGCCAAGCACTATCCAAGTCCTCTTGATAGATGTCCATGAAAAACCTCCAGAGAAAGAGATTCCATCACAACTATTCCTCTGTCCAACCGTCCTCACCCTCTGGAAGATCTTCCTAACGTTGAGGTGGAATATCTTCTCCTGTACTTTGAATCCATGGCTCCATTGTGTCCCAGTCTCCGGAGCAGCAGAAAGGAAGCCATCTCCATCCTCAATATGACCACCTTCCCTTGTTACCTTCTCTTCTCTAAACTTATCTATCTCCTTAAGCCGTTCTTCAGAGGGATTCGTGGCTTTCAGTTCTTTGACCATTTTGGTGGCCCTTCATTGGGCTTCGTCTGTCTTGTCCACCTCCTTCTTGAATTGCTTTACTCCAAATCAGACACAGGGTTATTATTCCAGGGAAAGAGGCCCAAAGCAGAAGAAAATGGACCACAACTTCCCTGGATCTCAACACTGGACTCCTCTTGACTCAGCCTAGAATTGCATTGCCTTTTTTCGCTGCCACATCACACTGTTGGCTCGTGTTCAGTATATTCTACTAAGAATCCTTAGCCAGGTCTCACTCATCCTATTAGATCTCTGTATATTTCCATTTTTTCCTAAGTACAGTAGAGTCTCACTTATCCAAGCCTCGCTTATCCAAGCCTCTGGATTATCCAAGCCATTTTTGTAGTCAATGTCTTCAATATATCGTGATATTTTGGTGCTAAATTCGTAAATACAGTAATTACAACATAACATTACTGCGTATTGAACTACTTTTTCTGTCAAATTTGTTGTATAACATGTTTTGGTGCTTAATTTGTAAAAGCATAACCTAATTTGATGTTTAATAGGCTTTTCCTTAATCCCTCCTTATTATCCAAGATATTCACTTATCCAAGCTTTTGCCAGCCCGTTTAGCTTGGATAAGTGAGACTCTACTGTATTGTCCTTTTGACATTCGTTTTGGCTCTACATTGTGGATCCGGAACCTGTCTTTGGGGATATTCACTCCCAGTTTGGTGTCACCTGGAAAAGTGATCTGCATTGCCATCTATTCTGCCATCCAAGTCAGGTATGAAGCGGATGAAGAAGAACCTCCAAAAGGCCTTCGATGATTAATTATTGTTGGTCCGAACTATCTGCCCATTCAACAACAGGATACTTTGCCATTATTACTTTGCACTTTATTGACTACTTCGGTTGTGAAACTACCTCTCCCATTTGAAATATTCTGCACTTTGGCCCAGATCCATGTTTTAATCTCCTGTTTTTAACATTTTATGCTGTATGTTGATTCTTATGATGGCTTTATTGATGGTGATGTTTTATTGTTGGAATATTTGTTTCATTGTTTTATTGCTGTATGTGTCGGGCTACGCTCCGAGTCCCTCCGGGGAGATGGGGCGGGGTATAAAAATAAAGTTATTATTATTATTTTATTATGACACAGCAAACAAGATAGATATGCTGGATTTCATATCACAAAATCACAAGTCGAACACTTCCCAAGTGTCTAGGACTGTGTGATGTATTTTCGGATGATGCGTGCAGATCCCAGTCGGGTGGCCTTTTGCAGTTGGCAGATCGTAATTTTGTCAATGTCTATTGTTTCCAAATGCCGGCTGAGATCTTTTGGCATGGCACCCAATGTGCCCATCACCACCGGGACCACCTGCACTGGTTTCTGCCAGAGTCTTTGAAGTTCAATCTTGAGGTCCTGAGAGCGGCTGAGTTTTTCCTGTTGTTTTTCGTCAATGCGACTGTCACCTGGGATGGCGACATCAATGATCCAAACCTTTTTCTTTTCCACAACTGTGATGTCTGGTGTGTGGTGTTCCAGAACTTTGTCAGTCTGGATTCGGAAGTCCCACAGTATCTTTGCGTGCTCATTTTCCAATACTTTTGCAGGTTTGTGATCCTACCAGTTCTTTGCTGCTGGGAGGTGGTACTTGAGGCATAAGTTCCAATGAATCATCTGGGCCACATAGTTGTGCCTCTGTTTGTAGTCTGTCTGTGCAGTTTTCTTACAGCAGCTGAGGATATGATCCATGGTTTCGTCAGTTTCCTTGCACAGTCTGCATTTTGGGTCAACAGCTGATTTTTCGATCTTGGCCTTAATTGCATTTGTTCTGATGATAAGTTATTATAATAATAACTTATTATATAATGATAATAATAGTAATAATAATAATAATAATAATTTATTATTATTATTATTATTATTATTATTATTATTATTATTATTATTATTATTATTATTATAATAATAACCACTCCTGGCCATTGTTTCCCTTTTCTTTCTTTAAGAAGAGGCCCTTCAGTTCCCATTCATGGGCGAAGCCAGTCGCTGTCATGACCAGTGAGTGATGGGTTAAGCCTTAGCCAAACTTTCTCAGGCCTTGGAGAAGTACACACCATCCTGAGCATTAACCTGATCCTTTCCCAGCTGCTTCTAAAGCGTCTTGGCATCATTTCCCCCTGAAGCCTAGGACTCAAAAAAGGCTTGCAAATCATAATGAAAAGCAGTGCAATTAAAACCGGTCCAGGAATGAGCCATCCAGATCGGCAAAGCTTATACTATGCAATATAATTTTGTTCCTGGGTTGCAAATGTTATTTCCTAATTGGTTCTATCATTAAAACGTGGAAAAGTTGATTAAAACTGCAAAAATTTTGTTTTGCGGGACATCCTGCAGCACATTTTGCTATAGTTTTCCAATGAAGTCTCAACCAATTCAATAGAGTTTGCGGCAGCCACAAAAACAAAGTTTCCGGAGCAGAACAAAGTTTCAAAGTAAGGACCGCACAATTAAACAGGAAATAACACTTTCAAACCAGGAACAGAAAATCTTTTCAGATTTCGTTACCTAGTGTTATAGATGTAAACATACCTAATGTACTCAAATCTAATGCTCACCTTTGTTGGCTAAATGACCTCACCAAAATGAGGCTGCACATTAGATTTGAGTCCTGTTAGTGCTGAGCCAAAGCAAAAGGGGAAGCTGCTTCAGGAGCATTTGGAGCTTCTATTCAATTCTATTCACTTTTAATTTAATTACAGTAGTCTCACTTATCCAACGCTCGCTTATCCAACGTTCTGGATTATCCAACGCATTTTTGTAGTCAATGTTTTCAATATATCGTGATATTTTGGTGCTAAATTCATAAATACAGTAATTACTACATAGCATTACTGCGTATTGAACTACTTTTTCTGCCAAATTTGTTGTCTAACATGATGTTTTGGTGCTTCATTTGTAAAATCATAACCTATTTTGATGGTTAATAGGCTTTTCCTTAATGCATCCTTATTATCCAACATATTTGTTTATCCAACATTCTGCCGTCCCATTTATGTTGGATAAGTGAGACTCTACTGTACCATGGCTCAATGCTATGCAATGCTGGGATTAGTAGTTTCAAATCAAATGGTAAAAATGGGAAGGCAGAGGATTAATCTACATCAGAACATTCAGAATGTATCCACGGCACTATGTAGCAGAATTTGAAATAATGTTCTATTTCTGGTTTGAAAGTGTTATTTCCTGTGTAATTGTGTGGTCCTTACTTGGAAAGTACCATAGTTTTTCTACTCCAGAAACTTCGTTTTCGTGGCTGCCACAAACTCGGTTGAATTGGTTGAGACTCAATGAGAAATTCATTTTTAAAAACTATCGCAAAATGTGTTGCAGGATGTTACTCCCTCAAAGCTAAAGTTTTTGTGGTTTAATAAACTTTTTCCATGTTTTTATGATAGAACCAATTATAAAATGACATTTATAACCCAGGAATAAAAATCATGTTACATAGTGTAGTGGGCAGGATTTCGACCCATGTTTTCGTGCAATGTTCTGCAGGAGGCGAATCTTATTTTTCTTTCTGAGTTTTTGGCGCAATCCATTCTACTTTCTTCCTCTTTGTGATTCCGCACGAAATCAGTCCATATGGTTTTGGAACTGAGGCAAAAGATACCATTCAGGAGAAGCACCCCATACGTGACCCGGCCCTCGTTCGCTCCCATTATTATTTCTCTGGAACACACTTGATCTTTACAGTCTGAAGAGAGAGTCAAAGAGAGAAACAGAGAGACTTTTGTTGCTGCAGATCACAAGGAAACAGCATCCCGTCCGTGACTCGTGCCTCTAGACGTCTCCCTTTCTGCGCTTCACGCGTTTGGGTCCACGTCGCCATTCATCCTCTATCATCCCACTTTTTCCCGCTCATAGAATCATAGAATCATAGAATAGTAGAGTTGGAAGAGACCTCATGGGCCATCTAGTCCAACCCCCTGCCAAGAAGCAGGAAATCGCATTCAAAGCACCCCCGACAGATGGCCATCCAGCCTCTGTTTAAAAGCCTCCAAGGAAGGAGCCTCCACCACGGCCCCGGGGAGAGAGTTCCACTGTCGAACAGCCCTCACAGTGAGGAAGTTCTTCCTGATGTTCAGGTGGAATCTCCTTTCCTGTAGTTTGAAGCCATTGTTCCGTGTCCTAGTCTGCAGGGCAGCAGAAAACAAGCTTGCTCCCTCCTCCCTATGACTTCCCTTCACGTATTTGTACATGGCTGTCATGTCTCCTCTCAGCCTTCTCTTCTGCAGGCTAAACATGCCCAGCTCTTTAAGCCGCTCCTCATAGGGCTTGTTCTCCAGACCCTTAATCATTTTAGTCGCCCTCCTCTGGACGCTTTCCAGCTTGTCAACATCTCCCTTCAACTGCGGTGCCCAGAATTGGACACAGTGTGATTCCAGGTAAAGTGGTCTGACCAAGGCAGAATAGAGGGGAGCAGGACTTCCCTGGATCTAGACGCTATTCCCCTATTGATGCAGGCCAGAATCCCGTTGGCTTTCTTAGCAGCCGCATCACATTGTTGGCTCATGTTTAACTTGTTGTCCACGAGGACTCCAAGGTCTTTTTCGCACACACTGCTGTCAAGCCAGGCATCGTCCCCCATTCTGTATCTTTGATTTCCATTTTTTCTTCCGAAGTGAAGTATCTTGCATTTGTCCCTGTTGAACTTCATTTTGTTAGTTTCGGCCCATCTCTCTAGTCTGTCAAGATCGTTTTGAATTCTGCTCCTGTCTTCTGGAGTGTTGGCTCTCCCTCCCAGTTTGGTGTCATCTGCAAACTTGATGATCGTGCCTTCTAACCCTTGGTCTAAGTCATTAATAAAGATGTTGAACAGAACCGGGCCCAGGACAGAACCCTGCGGCACTCCACTCGTGACTTCTTTCCAAGATGAAGACGACGCATTGCTGAGCACCTTTTGGGTTCGTTCGCTTAGCCAATTACAGATCCACCTAAACGTAGTTTTGTCTAGCCCACATTTTACTAGTTTGTTTGCCAGAAGGTTGTGAGGGACTTTGTCGAAGGCTTTACTGAAATCCAGGTACGCTACATCTACGGCATTCCCTGTATCGACCAAAATGTCCCGGTTTCCCTTCCCAGTTTCTGCTTTTCCTTCAATTTGTGCTCAACTCAGCAGAAAAGAAGGCAGAGCCTTGCGTTTATTTTCCTAAAATCTAAAATCCCATCTCAGGGAGTTCCGCAGGATGGAAGCAGCCACAGAACAGCCTTGCCTCGCATGCCTTCTCCTATCAAGATTAAGCTAATAAATAAGATCCAAGTTAAAACCTTGTTTCAGGGAGTTCCAGAGCTCCTTGAAAGGCCCTACCTCTCATGGCGTCTCCCCATAAAAGTGCTGAGAGCAAGACAGATCCTGAAACTCATCGAGGGAAGGATGCTCCTCCAGACAGCG